>NW_011934187.1:440447-442898 GCF_000733215.1 Auxenochlorella protothecoides
AACCCCATCCGCCCTCAGCCCACCTGGAGGTAGAGGAGGGAGCGCATCATGGCGCCGCGCACGTATCTCTGCTCGGTGATGCACTGGTTCAGGACGTCGTACTGGTCGCAGCTGGCGCCCAGCTGCTCGGCGTAGGTGGGCACGGTGCACAGGGTGGCGTCAGGGGTGGCGCCCGCGGCAGGGATGGCGAAGCTGGTGCAGAAGTTGGTCAGCGACTCCTCGGTGACGTTCAGGCTGACGAGCTTGGTCTTGTTCTCGAAGAAGTCGAGGTGGGTGGCGACGTAGTAGAGCACCCAGGAGGACAGGGTGAGGTACAGGCCGTACACGATGCCGGAGGTGAAGATGGAGGGCAGGTTCCAGCGGTTGGGCAGGCGGGAGGGGGTGACGCGGTCCTTGGACAGCGCGATCATGGCGCCGTCGTTGAACACGGCCAGCAGGACGATGAGGATGGTGGGGAAGTACCAGTCGTAGATGACGGTGAGCAGGCCAAAGGTGAAGCAGATGCGGAAGGTCATGGCCACGGTGTAGCGCGAGTAGGTGGTCATGCGCTGGAAGATCTTGCGCGCGCCGATGATGGCGCCCACAATGGTGTACAGCCCCGGCTCGGTGAGCACGATGTCAGCCGCGCCGCGCGCCGCATCGGTGGCCCCCGCCACCGCGATGCCCACGTCGGCCTTCTTCAGCGCGGGCGCGTCGTTCACGCCGTCGCCCGTCATGCCGCACATGTGCTTGCGCTCCTGCAGCACCTTGACAATCATGAACTTGTGCTCGGGGTAGACCTCCGCGAAGCCGTCGGCGTTCTCGATCAGGTCCTCCACCGAGGCGTGGCCCTCCACGAGGCCGATGCCCTGCTTCGCCTTCAGCAGCGCCTCGGTGGTGAACATGTTGGTGCCCATGCCCAGCTGCTTGGCCGTCTCCTTGCCGATCAGCAGCTGGTCACCGGTGATCATCTTCACGTGGATGCCCATCTCCAGGCAGCGCTCGATGGTGTCCTTGGTGTCGTGGCGGGGGGGGTCGAACAGCGGGACCAGGCCCACCATCACCCAGGTGGGGTCGCCCTCGTGCCCCTCCGCGCGCGCGATGCCCAGCGCGCGGAAGCCGCGGTTGGCGTACTCCACGATCTTGTCGTGGCAGGCAGACTCGATCTCCGCGCAGTCGTGCGCGAAGCGGACCACCACCTGGGGCGCGCCCTTCATCACGCGCATCTTCTCCCCCGTCTTCACGTCCGTCACGCTCGCGATGGTGATCTTGTCGGTGGGGTTGAAGGGCACAAACTTCGCCAGCTTGTACTCGCTCCACAGCGTGTCGCGCTCGGGGTAGGACTCGTGCAGCACCATGTCGATGGGCTCCTCGGTCACGATGTTGGCAGACAGCGCGCCGAACTTGAGCACATCCTCGATGCTGTGCCCGGACATGTTGTAGGTGTTCACGTGGTCCACAGTCAGCTTGTTCAGGGTGAGCGTGCCAGTCTTGTCGGAGCACAGGATGTCCATGCCCGCCATCTCCTCCACCGCCGACATGCGCGACACGATGGCACCCTCGCGCGCCAGCTTGAAGGCGCCCAGGGCCAGGGTGACCGACAGCACGGTGGGCATGGCGATGGGGATGCCTCCCACGATGATCACCAGCATGTTGGTCAGGGTGGGGCAGTTGCCTGCGGGGTGGTGGGGGTGGGGGAGAGGGGAGGGGGTGGGTGAGTGCAAGGCGGTGACGTAATCACAGTGTGCATCCAGGGAGCGGGTGCTGCAACGGCCAGGGGGTGCCAGGAAGCAGAGTATGGAGGCAGGTTGGGGCTGAGGCAGGGACCCGCAGCGGAGCCGGAGATCAAGTGACGAGGGACAGCGTAGGAGATAGCGACGCGGGGCATGGCAGAATGAGAGGAACTCGGAACATGGAACGCAGAGTAGCAGGGGGCTCGGAGAGCACAGGGATCAGGGTTGAAGAAGGTTCTACAGGGGGGGCGGGCGACTGTGCGCACCACTCCCTTCAAGCCTGTTGAGTTTGATATGTTTTTGGACATCATACCCCTGTGTTCCAAACCCCCCCCCGGCCATTGATGGTGGGCATAAGGGATGTACGAAGGGAAAGTGGGTCAATAATGCAGGGGCCAGATGAAGTGAGCAAAAAGGAGGGAGATGGGTAAATGCTGAGGCTGGCAAACAAACCGCAAAATCAGTTGCCATCTGATAGGCAGGCTGCGGGAGCCGCCAGCCAGGTGCAACACCCCTCTCGCCATCCCTACACCCCCCCACTCACCGACACCGGCACGGCAGGAGTGGTGGTAGTGGCCGAACTGGACGGAGAGCTCGATGATGATCCAGACGCCAATGGTGATGAGGCAGCAGCCACCGATGCGGGTCATGATCTTCTGCAGGTTGGCCACGGCATTGGTGGAGCCCATCAGCGCGGCGGCGCGGCCGAAGAAGGAGTTGATGCCGGTGGCGTAGACCG
>NW_011934187.1:443942-470409 GCF_000733215.1 Auxenochlorella protothecoides
ATGAGTCACCCTCCCAGGCACCCTTGGGGCTGCAGGGGTGCGGCGCGGTGGTGGGCAGCTACCACATGAGAGTGGTGCAGGAGACATGCTACCACACAGGAACCAAAACAAACACGCAACCACAGCCCCCAAGCAGGCCGCTGCAGCGCACCAGGCAGTGACGCTCGCCCTGCTTGATGGTGGATCCGGCAAAAGCGACGTCGCCAGAGAACTTCTTCACGGGCAGAGACTCGCCGGTCAGCGCGGCTTGGTCCACCTGGGCAAGAGGAAGAGCAAGCGGGAGAGGGGTTTCAGCAGGGTGTCAGGTGCACATGCATTATGGTGCGTGTTCTGCAGGAGGACAGCGTGGCAATGCAGAGCGGAGTCGCATGCCGTGATGCTTGCCAGGCATGAACAGCTTGCTCTGGCCCTCAGGCGAACATGTGGCCTTGCACACGCACCTGGAGGGGAGTCTCGTCGTTGGCATGCACGGGGGCGACCTCGCCCTCGAACAGGATCTTGATGTCGGCCGGCACGATGTCGCCCAGGCGGACGATGATGACGTCGCCGGGGACGAGCTCGGAGGCGTCCACGGTCTTCATTTCGCCGTCGCGCAACGCCTTGGCGCGCGGCGCCAGGGCTGGGATGGAGACGTGATGCGGGGTGAGGGGGGGTGGCGAGGGAGGGCTAGGGCATCAAGGCAAGGGCGGGTGGTTGCCATGTGGGAGGGCATGGGCTGGCCCCTCGTCCCTCTCTATCCCTCCCCCAAAACCACAAAAGCTCACCACTGGCGAGGGCCTTGATGGCCTTGTCGGCGTTGGCCTCCTCCACGTAGGAGATGGTGGAGTTGACCAGCAGGAGCGCGACGATCAGCGCGAAATCGGCATAGTCCAGCAGGGCGATAGCGATGATGGCCGCTGCCTCCATGGCCCAGGACAGGGGGTTCCACATGTAGGACAGGTAGACCTGCAGGGGGAAAGGGGGTGTGGGGCAGGGTAACGGAGGTGTTAGATTAATCACAACGGGATCCAGGCTCTGCGGGTACCTCCCAAGGACCCCCACCCGCTGCCGGGGTGTGCGCGTCTGGGCACTGCCTACGCACACACCAGTAGGGTTCCTCACCAGAATGGGGTTCCTGGTCTCCTCCGGGAGCTTATTGTATCCATAAGTCTTCAGGCGCTCCTGCACCTCCGCGGAGGTGATGCCGTGGGGGGTGCACTGCGGGAGGGCGAGGCGGGGGGACGCGGGGTGGGATGTGCGGGGTCCGCCGGGGGTTGGCGGAGCTGGGTGGAGAACTGGATGCGCATGGGGTGAACCTCGGTCCCATCATCGAGGGCGGCATGTGTGCCCTGCGTACCTTGAGGATCTCGAAAGCCTCCACCTGGCTGACTTTCTTGAAGTCGACCTCCTGGTCCTCAGCCCCGCCATCTGCTACCTTTACGCCTACCTCCCCTGCGCAGTACCGCGTGGTGGGGGAGTGAGAGACATGCGTGCACCTTGATTCTCCGCGGACGGATACGCGCCGTCCGCGGTAGGGTTGACGCCCTTGGGACGAGTCTGCAACCCCTGACAGCCACTGCAGGGGTAGCGGAGCGAAGCGAATACCGGACGCGGAGTTTCAACGATAAAATCTCACCGTTTTGCGCCATGGTGACCCAAACCGATGTTTCGGTTTGCAATGGAAAGGCCCCGAGAACCCCGGCCGGAGCATACTTGGGCAACCCTGACCTGGCCTTCTCTTCGACCCTGGAGCTCTATATCCCTCGGATGAAAATCGCACGTGGGTGGGCCCTGGGCCGCCGCGGTCTTCCCCAGCTCCGAATGCACTTGCCCCTTGTACGTCGAGAAGGGAAAGCACAACAAGTGTTATCCGGTATCCACCTGCGGCAAATGCGGTCTCCTCTGACAGACCGTCCATCGTTCTCGGAAATTTGGTTGGAGCCTGCGTTGTAGGTTTTCCGCCGGATGTCACGACCACGTGTCGTCAGATGAGGCAATATTACAGGCAGGAGAACCAGCAGATCATCTTTCTGACATAATATGCCGTAATTGTGTACTTGACCGCGCAATTCTGCATGGCAGACAGGCGTTGCGGAGCCATTTATTCCCTCACAATCTCCCCGGCTTTCATCTTCTGGAAACCCTCACCAACATCAAGCTGTCATGAGCTGGCAGCATAGCAAGGAGCTGGAGCAGTGTGCAGCAGAATAATTTTGTGATGCATCACAAGTAAGGGTGCCCAATTGGTTGTGGGACGACTACTCATTGCGATGCCCTCGTTGAGTTGAGAAGGACAGCCGCAATCGTACTCAGCAGTGTTGAACACACACACATGCGCTAAAAGCAAAATCCGTTCGCCTTGAGGATGCAATACCGTTTGTTTAAGTTCTTGCATTTACCTTGGTGGAGACCCGCCACCCAACGGCACATCCCCACCGAGCCCATTCCCGATTGGCTCTCTCGAAGACCATGATGAAGATGAATCTGGATCCGAGTCATGAGATCCATGCGCATGAAGATGGAATTGCACAATTCAACAGCTTCTGTTCGCCTCGTTGAATCCAATCCTTGGGTGTGTCGAAGGCCGGCGTGCCGGCCGCAGCCCCGGGTCCGACGGGGTCCCGCACCATGCGCATCGGTGGCCCTCCTCACCTCTCACACCCAGGCTCTTGGAGCTTCTCAAGATCTTCTACACCATTATCATGTAAAATAATGCCTTATTCAAGCTCCTGACGCGCGTATGGGCATCCTTCGATTGATCTTCTTGGTGTCTGGGCTGGTCGTGGGCCTGCCCCTCTGTTCCGCCCAGGTGCGGCTCATGGTGGCGCGGGAGCAGCCGCATCCTGCCAAAGTTAGAGATCGAAATGTAGACCATCACCCTTTGTGGGGGGTGATTGGTCTGCAGGCCACCCAGCTGTCTGAAGGCGGAGTCACTTCGGGTCAACGCCATTGAGGGCTGTACATGCAAAAACGCTCACTCTCAACCGGGACTCTCCCCTTGCTTGCTATATCCCCAGACCAGCCTCCCCTCCCACAACCTCACTGCCCCAAACCACTGCTGCTGTAGGACAACTTGAGGTATTACACATCGAATGGAAAGATCCAGGAGAGCAGCAACACCTGCCCCACCTCCGTGTTTGCGGCCTGTGGCCCCACCTGGGAGGTGAGGCAGAGCACCACCGGCCACTTCCGAATCGTTCCCATCAGGCCCCTGGCGGTCGTCAACAGCGTGACGCTGCAGTGCCCAGAGGGTGTGGGCATCTGGAGTGGTGAGATGGTGTCGGTGGACGCTGTGTGGACTGGGTTTGGTGGGGTCGTGAGTCTGGAGGAGCACTGTCTCAGATTGAGGGCAGATTGTACTGCTGAAGTCTTGAAATTAGGGATGGGCCACATGGTCCTGGTATGCTCACAAGCAGACGCACATTTCCTTGTACAAGGTTTGGAGTGAATATGCCGCCAGAATTGATTTGTGAGCTCTGTCTGCGCTGAGTAGTCCAACCCGGTCTGCAGACCTCACCCTGATTCCCACCTCCAAACCGACCAACAAACCACAGCCCTCACACCCAGCCTGCATGCTTCAGCCAGCCTCACCAAGGCCCCTCACACCACCCCTTCCGACCCTCACTGTCCCTGGCGCCAGATGATGGCGGGATGGAGCTGGCCACCGGCACTTTCATGCAGCAAAAGCCCAAGGCCGGGATGCCCGCGGGCTGCATGCAGGGGCAGGCGGGCCAGTCCTGTTACGACTACAGCGGCGTGGCCTTCAGCGCCGGGGGCGCGGGTGGTGTCAACACCCTGCGCATCAGCACCCAGCAGAGTGGGGGAACATGCTCTGCGCTCTACACGGTGGGCTGAAGGGAGGGCTCCTGCCCCCGGGGGGGGCAGTGGATGCCATGAGGATGAAGGTGCCCCGACGTGGCGGCAGGCGCAGGGTGCCGAGTCAACTGTCATTCATGTTGGGGCGGTCAGTCATATGCAGAGTGTTCCATTTGCACATCTTGCTCACCGGCCGCTACCACCCTTCCGTCTCGCCTCCACCGCCACGCACCCTGCCCTCCCCTGCGCAGCTGCTCTTCGCCAACACCGACATCCTGGGGGTTGCCCCCGTGACATACACCGCGCGCTGGGTCTGGGCGACCTCCTCGGCGCTCAGCTCGGGCGGGTTCCAGTCAGTGGCCATGCTCCTAGCATCCGCCATGGCCGTCGTTATAGCAGTGGCCTGACAGACGGAACAACGTAGCCCGGGCCATTATGGTAAGCTGGCACAAGGTGCAGGCCACCACTGGTCCTGTAACAACGCCCAATTCCCATGCTACAGCAAAGATATGCTGTCAACCCCTCGTTTCGCACCCTTATAGCTGCATGTCAACGCAAGAGTATCTACAGGGGTGCATCCATCAGACGGAAATACGACAACCAGGAGACGTGGGTATGCTGGGTGCGCTCTCAGTGGCAGTGTGCGAGATGGAGAGAGGGCAGCCTGTCACGGAAGCAAACCAGCTGGCAGATTCTACGCCCGGGTGGCCAGGCAGGGGTGACATTCACGGGGCAGGTCGCTCTCTGCCACGGTCTGGGGAGAAGGAGATGGGGCGCAGCCCACACAGCGGCCCAGCACCAGCCTTTTGAGTCGGCGCTCAGAGCGCGGACTTGGCTGTCAGCTTCTGGGCCACGCGCTTGCCCAGATCGGCGTCGCACTGGGTGAGGTAGCCCACCCAGACGCGCCGGATCTCAGCGTTGCACCCATCGTCCAGCAGCATCTCGGAGATGCGCGTGATGAAGCGCTCCTGCCTGGCTGGGTCAAAGGTGCGGAACCTCTCTCCAGGCTGCGGAGGAGTGCCGGGAGTGAGGGTAAGGAGGGAGCGGGGTGCACATGAGGAAAGGAATGCGCAGCTCCTCGTTGTGCTGCGTTGATGGTGTTTCTGTCGAGAACGTGACGGCGGACATCTATCACAATTGAGCACACATTCCATTGCCTGCTCGGCCCCTCCCACATCGAACCCCCCCCCCCCCCAAAAAAAAAAATGATAAGATAAAACAAAACAAAACCCATGCCACCCACCTGCTGGAAGTTGTTCTCCTTGGGGATGACGGCTCGCTCACGGCGCCCGGCCAGGGGAGCGGTGACCACCGGGTACTTCTCAGAGTTGCGGGCGGGGTCGTAGCGCGAGGGGAAGTAGTTGACGTCCTCGGTGCGCTGCATGAAGTTCATGACGCCGTCAAAGTGGTTGTTGTGGTGCGCGCACTTGGGCGCGTTGACCGGGAGCAGGAGGTAGTTGCCGCCCAGGCGGTAGCGCTGGGTGTCGGAGTAGGAGTAGATGCGGCCCTGGAGCAGCTTGTCATCGGAGTAGGCGATGCCGGGGACGATGAGGCCCGGATTGAAGGCCAGCATCTCGTTCTCCGCAAAGAAGTTGTCGGGGTTCTTGTTCAGCACCATGCGCCCCACGGGCTGCAGCGGGAAGCGGTCCTCGGGCCAGACCTTGGTCACGTCCAGCGGGTCGAACTCAAACTTGTCCTCGTCTGCAGGGTCCATGGTCTGGATGAACAGGCCCCACTCAGGGTAGTCCCCGGACGCCACTGCGTCCCACAGGTCCGCGGTGGCGTGCTGGTGGTTGGCGCCCTGCACCTCCGCGATCTCCTCGGGCGTGGCCAGGTTGGCCACGCCGCAGGAGGGCCGCCAGTGCCACTTGATCAGCGTCTCGCGCCCATCCCCGTTCAGCAGCTTGAAGGTGTGCACCCCCGACCCGATCATGTGGCGGTAGTCCTTGGGCACGCCCTCGTCGTCCATGAGGAAGGTGAACATGTGCATGGCCTCGGGGTGGTGGGAGAAGAAGTCGGCAAAGCGCCACGGCTCCTGGATGTTGGTCTTCGGGTTGGGCTTCAGCGCGTGCACCATGTCGGGGAACTTGATGGAGTCGCGGACGAAGAAGACGGGGAAGTTGTTGCCCACCATGTCGAAGTTGCCCTCGCGTGTGTAGAACTTGACCGCAAAGCCGCGGGGGTCGCGCAGGGTCTCGGGGGACCCCCGCTCGTGCACCACAGTGGAGAAGCGGGCGATGATGGGGGTCTGCACCCCGGGCGCGCGCAGGAAGTCGGCGCAGGTCAGGTGGGAAATGTCGTGGGTGACCTGTGTGGTGTTTTTTTTTGGGGGGGGGCAGTGTCTATGAGGGGATGGGTGGAATCGTGTCACTAGGCACGCAAGCAGCCATGGACTGCACACACCACCACTGCCATGTGGCAATGGGCAACCGGAGCGACCACTGATCCGCAATAGGAAATACTTTTGACAAGCCACCAAGCACAGCAGTGCGAATGCCCCTCGCAACCACACCACCAAACACGCCCACCTCGAAGAAGCCCTTGGCGACGGCACCGCGGGCGTGAACGACGCGCTCAGGGATGCGCTCGCGGTCAAACTGCGGTGGGAGGGCGACTTGTCGTCCGTGGATCCATTGCATAGGTGCTTGGGCACCAGGAACACGGCGGGGATACAGCTTCCCAGCGAGTACATGCAAGGGATTATGTCATCATCCATGCTGGCCCTACATTCCAACACCCTGAACTCACGTTTGACAGCTTCTCCACCAGGTGGTAGTCCTCCAGGAGGACCGGGCCTGAATGAATGTTGCGGGGGAAGGCGAGATGATGAGTGGGAATGCCTCAGACACCGGCCCGTGAGGGTCAGGAGCCGGCACCCGATCTGAAGACCGGAGGAATCGAAGATGCCCCGTCCCTATCCGGCGTCGTCACTCCCCAGACCCTACTCACCACGCACTCCCACAGTCATGGAGTTGTTGTTGTTCCATACCGGCATGCCGGTGTTGGTGGTCCAATGGGTGGAGTTGTACTCCGAGTTGGGGCGATACTGCAGGGAGGGGGAGGGGGGTGAGGGGGTGGGTCGTTGGCATGATGTAGGGTGCTTGCCCTATCAGGCAGACACAATCATGGCAAGCGCGGAGCAGACCATGCCGTTCGTCCTGAGGGAAGATCCTGTGCAGACGACACGAGCCACGGTCCATCCCAAGTCCGGAATGGGAAAACAGACCTTGTAGGGATCCATAGCGTCTAACTGGCTGGTTCTCAGTGCTTGAAGCGGTGTCAAGACGGAATAATATGGCAGGTGGAGGGTGCGGTTGCTCCCCCTGATAACTGGTGGAAAATGCCCTTCCCTTCCTCTCGGGGGCTGTTGCGAAATCGGCCACGTCAGCGATGTAGGTTCGCGTCGACTGCGTTGACCCGGGGCAGCTCGGTTTCCACCCATAGCACGCCCCGCATGAGTCGTGTTGCCTCAGTGGAACGAACGTTTTCAGGGCGAGCTGGCCACATGACACCGTTCGGGTAGTATCCATATGCGATTGGTATATTACATTCCTTCCAGATACGGCGACCTCTTTTCGTGTCTACCCCCTCGCCACTCGGCGATGGCGAACAAGAGGGCTGCAGACAAAGTGCGTGCAGGGATCTCACATGTGCACTCAGGGCTCGAGACAGGTATCTGAAACGTTTGAAGCTTTCTTTTGCGTTCTACAGGAAGTCAAGATGCCCAAGAAACAGCTGTATAGGGCCAGGGCACACAGTAATCCCTTGAACGACCAATTCTTTGACGTCCCACTCTCCCCCAAACATGTCAACTGGTGAGCTTGGGCAGGAGGCTGCGTGACTTCCTGACACGCTTGAGGCATTATGCGGTGTCAGCATCGACTTCCATAGTAGAATCAAGGAAACACTCTGCAGGGCTGAGATTTACCCAGAAGCATATGCGGCGGCCGCAGCGGCAGGGCAGCCCCCTCCCCTGGTTCGTTTCGCGGACGTTGGGTGTGGGTTCGGTGGCCTCACGGTGAAGCTGGCGGAGAACTTCCCGGGCAAGCTCGTGGTGGGTATGGAGCTGCGCGACAAAGTCACAGGTGGGGTGCCATCAGGAGGATGCCTGCTCGTATTGGTGCCATTCGGAGTGGGTCGACATTCCTGCTACGAGAGGTGTCTGCACTCTGTGTCGATCACTGAAATGAATTGGATGCGCTGGAGCAAAGCATGCAGCACGAGGACCCTGGATCCCTGAAGCCTCTCACCGATTGCCCATCCCAGCCTCCCACCCCCTTCCAATCACCATGCAGAGTATGTGAAGGCTCGGGTCATCGCCCTCAGGCTCCAGTCGCCCGGAAGCTACCACAATGCTGGGGTGGTCCGCACAAATGCCATGAAGTGCCTGCCCAACTACTTTGCCAAGGGGCAGCTGGAGAAGCTCTTCTTCCTCTTTGCGGTGCGATGAGATCTCTGGGGTGCATGCGGGGACCGGTCGCCTTCGTCTCGTGTCTCCCTGCCGGGCACTGTTCCGCGCTGCGAAGTGATGGGAGGTAGCAGCCTTGCCCGCTCACCCCCCTGAATTGTCGTCAATGCGCTCACGGGCTGGCATGGTCCTGAGCCTGTATGTTGAGCAGGGCACCACCCTTACTCCTCGCTGGCTTCACACCCGTGTAACACTGCCCCCGACATGTCGCCAGGACCCGCACTTCAAGGCCGCCAACCACCGCCGACGCATCATCCAGACAACCCTCCTGGCGGAGTACGCCTTCATCATGGCACCGGGTGGCATCCTCTACACCATCACGGATGTGGAGGAACTGGGCATCTGGATGGTGGGCCGGCTGGGTGATGGAGCCCTTGGGTGGGGTAGGAGTTGCATGCATGAGGGAGGCCTCCTTGGTGGAGACGGCCCCCGGAGATCCTCATGCACATCGTAGCAGCCGGAAGTGGCACGATGCATGCCCGCCACGATTGACACAACTCCAGCCAACAGTCTGCGTCCGGTCAGCATGCCCCTCCCTTCTCCTGCAGAAGGAGAAGCTGGATGCGCACCCGCTCTTCGAGGCGGTGCCCGAGGTGGAGGTGGAGCGGGACCCCGCGGCAGCCCTGCTCCTCCAAGGCACAGAGGAGGGTCAGAAGGTGGCTCGCAATGGCGGGAAGACCTGGCGAGCCGTGTACCGGCGGATACAGGACACGTGAGGTCTGAGCCTTGTCGTCCTTGCGGATGCGATGTGCACTGGGGCTCGTGATCCGAACCAGTAGACACCTGTCTTTTTCACAAGAGTATGTGCTTTCGGAGAACAAGGCCAGACATGGCATCCTCACGTGCCACCCTTCGATCCTTCGATCATTTTCCCTCGGCACATGAAGATATTCCAATGTCTTGAAGGCACTACGACCGACCATGTAACGCTGACAGCGAGCAGGTGCCACTTTACGTTTGAAGGTGGGTGTCTCGGCCAACACCATGTCCACGGTGAGGCATGTTGCTCGATGTGATTCTCATACAGGGCATTCACAATTTTCCTCTCTCATGATATTGCAGGTGTAGCCCGGATTGCGGGGAACTTACGTCCTGCGACCGCACGCTCATGAGGAGCGACATGCCGGTTGCGGCCCTGCACCATGGATGAAGCAATGTTACAGATCTTATCATGTAGTCTACCTTGAATAAAACTAAGGGTGGCTCCCGAAAGCGCCATGCCAACCGCCTGCTGACGCCCGAGCTGGCCCGACCTCATCCTCCGGGACGGCGGTCCAGCCCAAGATCACCCTGCTCCACCTGCCGCACCCCATCCTCGCCAGGATATTCCGTGCAGTGTGGGATCAGTATGTAGACGAATTGGATGAAGCTGATTATCCATCAGCTGCCACATATGAGGGCTCTGTCGATCCAAGGAGGTGAGCACCTCCAGAGGAGTGGTCGGCTGATCTATTCACTCTCTGCGCACAGCCCATTCCCCAGCCCATGAAGAGGCTCGTGGCTGAGGATCCAGACAATTGACTCCATGACGGACATCACCTGCACATTGCTTTCTCGCAGGGTGCTGCCCCTGCTCTGCATGGCTGCCCTGGCAGCCTGTGCCCTGTTGGGGTGGTGGCGAAACCTCCACCTGAGCGATGAAGCTATTGTGGGCCCCTGCCGGAAGGAGTTCAAGGTCCTGGCCCTGCAGCGCTTGGCGGTCGCGACATCGCTGAACGGCAGCAAGGTCCATTGGAGGCACCCGCCCAGGCTCCGCAGCTTGTGGCTGGTCCCGCTGATCACGGACGCACGGGCCACCAGCATGCGCACCCGCAGCCTACACCTGGTTTCGGAAGAAGACCTGCGGGTTGCGGCCCCGCCCTGCGCCTTGGAGAGCTTGAGACTGCACTTGGAGATGGTACAGCGTGAGTCGATCACGAAGATGCAGGAGCTATCGAGCCTGCCAAACCTCAGCACCCTCGAAGTGCATCTGCACGAGTGAGAGCCTGGACGCTGAATGGTCGGCACGGCTCCCTGCCCTTGCAGCCCTGGCTGTCCTCAACTGCAAGCTCGTGGCCCGGGGAAGGGCCCGACGTGGGGGTGCCCCTCCTTGCGCCGGCCAGACCCTGCCTCAGAGGAGGTGATACCTGTGGTCGGGTGGTGTCCTGCTCCCCGGTGCAAGGCCGGGCTCCAGGGTTGGGAGCTCGACCTCGCACCCAGGCAGGGCTGCCACCTCCCCAGATGCGCTCCTCCCCCAAACCCTCTGTCCACCCTCCCGTGTGCCCCGGCGCACCCCGCCCGCGCAGGAGGCCCCTTTTTGCCTGCTTCGGCTCCGAGCCCCAGCTGGCGTGCTGGAGCCGGCTGCGCAGCCTTAGCCTCCGTTGCCCCACCGTCAGCTGGGGCAAGGACCTCCCCCCCCCCCAATCCACCGTGCACTGGAGGGCCTGCCTGAGGTCTGCCCCGACCTGGTCTCCCTCTCGCTCCAGGACGCCGACGTGACGCCGCCGCCCAGCCTGGCCCGGCTCCCCTTCCAGCACACCGTCGCCATCGATGATCCCTTGCTATGCCTTTTCGGACTGGCAGACCTGCCCCACCTCCGCTCGCTGACTCTGGGCGTCCTCTGGGTGGGGACGCCCTCCCCACACCCTGGAGCAGCCTGCGCCTTGTGGGCCCTGTGGACGTGCTGGAGGGACAGCTGGAGCGCCTGGGGCCGGGCCCGCGCTGCCTGGCCCTCAACATCTCACGCAGGCCGTCGTGGGGCGAGGAGGAAGAGCTGGCCCCGCCCTGGCCCCGCCTACGCGTGCTCCAGGGTGTGCTGCCCCGCCTGCGTCCGGCTCGAGCTCCCACCCGGGCTGGGGGTGCTGAGCTCCGCGACTGCGAATGTGAGCACAGCGAGGGGGCCACGACCTTCTCCGAGGACGCCAGGGATAATGAAACCTGGCACACCGTGGCGACTGTCAAGTGACCCCCCGGGCTGCCGGCCCTCTGCATCACCTGCAGCGCGTGGGTGGCCCCGGACGACGTCCCCGAGACCCACGTCGGTCTGCGCCTCCTGGCCTGTGTCCGGGAGCGCCGCTCGTGCTGGAACGTCCTCCCCAGCTGCTGCGTCGTGCACATCGAGGCCGAGCTCTGGCACCAGCTGGCCGCCATGCCCGAGGCACAGCTGTCCTCGGACGAGGTGGAGGGCGCGCAGGAGTGGTCCAGCCTGGAATGGAGGAACGACCACCTGAAGCACTACTACCACTGCCTGGAGGAGGCCCAGCCTCTGATTGGCTGACGAGGGCTCCACCGGTCATACTCCCGCATGCGAGTGTATGACCTGCTCGCTGCGGCGCTGCCCTCCTTGGTGGTGGAGGGATGCCGGAGAGCAGCGAGGGCGGATCCACCTCCCTGGCGCGCTGCGAGGCCGACGCCGTCACAGGCCCGCCCTCATTACGGCAGCGAGTGGGTTGCAGGCTGAGGCTGCAGCGGTTGTGCATCGACGATCAGACCCTGGTGCAATGCATGCTCCACAGTGCCCTCACCACCACTGCCGAATTGGTATGAACTGGGGTTGGAGCACCGGCTGACCCAAGCCTGCCACGGCACTTTGAGCAATTACCTTCATTTGATGAGCAGCACGACTCCTCCCCTGATCCCCTGTGGGATGGAAAAGATCAGCTTCACCTGTGTTGCAACCTTACGACTGGGTTCATCTCTTGTTGAGGCATGGCCACGCTTGGCTGAAACGCACCTTTTACAAGGAGTGAGCGTCAAAGAGCTCCGATGGTCACCGGGCAAGGTGTGCTAGACTGTCCAGGACGTCGATGCTTGCTCGCTGAAGAGGTCCACATACCCCACCAGACCAATGGGAGTCGGATGATGGTGTCGTGCGCAGCACGGCAAAGCAGGGAGGGCTGCACGATGGATGCATCCCGGTCCATGGCTCCGCGATCCCCATCCGGCCTCTGTGGTCCGAGTACTCCAGACCCACGGAGCGATGGTAGCGCTGGAAGCCCAGCTGCGGCCCTGCGCCCTGCCCCGGAGGCAGTGCTTTCGCCGGTACCGGGTGCGTGGCAAGAGGGTTTCGTGCGACCTCCAGAACGACCCCAGGTGGCTCCGTCACACCAGCCACGCCTCCCCACTCCTTTCACAGACGGCATCGGCCCATAGACCTCGGCGATGCACCCCCGCAGCCGCTGCCGAGTCGCCAACCTCCGCGCCCTCCCGCTTCGTACAATGGCTCCAGGTGGGGGGCCGCGCATGGATCCCTCCTCCCCTGCCCACAGCATCCCCTCCCGGGGCAGTGCCACAGCCGGATCCCTCCTCCCACATACCATCGCAGGAGAACGGCCTGCCCGAGCAGGGCGTGCGACTGGAGACCCTGCAGCGCGACGGCGCCCCCTTGGACACGGTGGTGGCCTCGCGCCCGGCCCTCCCCGGCGACGTCGTCCTGCGCGTCCCCGACCGCCTGGTGGTCACCCTGGACCGCATCTTCCACTCCGCCTCCCTGGCCGAGCTGCTGACCACCAGCAAGCTCAGCGAGCTGGCCTGCCTCACCCTGTACCTGGCCTATGAGAAGAAGCGGGGCACCGCCTCCTTCTGGCACCCCTTCATCAAGGAGCTGGACAGGCTGAGGGGGAAGGGGCAGCAGGGCGCCCGCTCCCCCATCCTCTGGGAGCCCTGGCAGGTAGAGCAGTACCTCGCAGGCAGCCCCCTGGTCGCCCAGGTCAACGAACGCATGAAGGTGTGGCCGCGCTCCCTTGTTCCTGTGGTGCTTGAGGGGGCGGCGTCGCAAGCGAACAACGCCTCGGTATGCTCCTCTTCTTGCCCTGCACTTCCCCCTGCTCATTCCCCTCTTCTTTCCCCCAACAACCTCAAACAGGGCATCGACCGGGAGTACGCTGAGCTGGACACCGTGTGGTTCATGGCGGGCAGCCTGTTCAACCAGTACCCCTACGACATCCCCACCGAGCAGTTCACGCCCGAGGTCTTCCGGCAGGCCTTTGCGGCCGTGCAGTCTTGTGTGGTGCACCTCCAGGTCAGCACAGCGGAGGGGGTGGGGAGCACAGGGTGTCTTGCCTGCAGGCAGGCAGGGGCCTCAAGGGCTGTATTTGAGAAGGAAAGGGAGTGCATGAGGGTGCAGGGTGTTGCCTGGGGGTTCTGCCAAGGTTGGTGGAAAGGGCGCTCCGGCGCGTGCAGGCCAGGGAATGCGTGCTCATTGTCAGTGTGCACCCCTCGTCACCGACCCCTTAGTCACCCCCAGGTCTTCCTGGCTCCTCCCTCCCGCATCAATCACACACCCCTCTCATCCCCGCCCCCGCACCAGGGAGTGCCGCTGTCCCAACGATTTGCGTTGGTGCCCCTGGGGCCGCCCTTGCTCACCTACAGCAGTACCGCCAGCGCCATGCTGCGGTACGACCCCACGTCCCGCGAGGTGCAGCTCGCCGCGGATCGGGCGTACCGCCCGGGCGAGCCGGTGCTGGCGTGGTGCGGGCCGCAGCCCAACTCGCGCCTCCTGCTCAACTACGGCATCGTGGACGAGGCCAACCCCTACGACCGCCTCCCCCTGGAAGGTGGGTGTGTGTCAAGGGGGCCAAGGGCGAGGCGTGGGATGGAAGGGTGGGGGTTGCGGGTTTGAAGGGGATGCTGTTCCTGGGCGAGCGGTGTCAATCGAGGCATCCGAAAGCAACGAGGAGATCAGTGCATGGGTGTTGGTTCGCAAATGGATGGCTGTGCCTGGGCTGAACAACAGGGCGCTCTGATCCTGGCAATGGTGTCAGAGGACGAGATGCCTCGGCATGAGGAGTACAAGATCCGGGGCATGGTTCAGGGCAAAGCAGTGACCAGGCGGCTTGCTTCTGACGTTTTGGTGAATACCCCCCCCCACCCCCGCCAGCGGGGGATGATACTTGTGCTCACGTCGTGTAACACCCCCCTCTGCTCGTTGCCCCGCAGCCATCATCCCTGCCAGCGACCCGCTGTACAGCCTGAAGCGCGGTCGGCTGGCGGAGCAGGGCGGCGGCCTGGCCACGCAGCAGCTGTTCCAGCTGTCGCGGGGGGCCACACCCCTGCCCGCGCCGCTCTTTCCCTTCCTGCGCCTGGCCCTGGCACGCACGCCGCGCGACGTCTGGGCGGTGGAATTCGGGCCGGGTGCGGGGCCGCTGGACGGCGGGAGCGAGGCACGCGCGCTGGGCACGCTGCGCACGCGCCTGGCCGCTCGCCTGGCGCGGTACCCGGCGCCGGTGGCAGGGGGCGAAGGGGACGCGACCCCGGACCGCGACCCAGAGACGAACGCGCGGCGGGCGGCGGCCGCGCGCCTGGTGGGCATCGAGCAGCAGATCCTGAGGGCGGCCCTGGCACAGATCGAGGCGCTGCCGTTTGGACAGCGGGACACACAGGGGGGGGAGGACCCGGGCGCCGGTGCGCCGGCGCTCATCCTGGACTGAGGCGGCGGTGCAGCTCCTGAAAGCGAGAAGAGGCCTGCGATGAGACGACTGCCGCGCGGCAGCGACGGCGTCCCTCACCCACGCCGCACCCTGGAAGCATTGACCTACCCTGAACCCTTTGCCACGATGGACGATCGGACCGACCAGAGTTCAATGGACCTACACAAGGGGAACGCCGGGCACTGTGCTGCTCAGCACCCAGGCTCGCCTGGAAGCGTAGAGCTTGCCATGGCGGCGGCCACGGACCCTTGGGCATCCTCGACCAGCACTCCTCCCTTCCAGCATCCCAGCTGGATACCAATGGCCCGGTGCCGCGCCCGCTCGGCATCCACGGCCGCCTGGTTGCCTGCTAGGGGACGCGGGGGGCAGCCAGGGATTGGGGTTTGGCCATGGTGTGATACTGAGTGCTTCTCACCTCCTCCAGGGGGGGCTGTGGCCTTGTCATTGGATTGAGAATCATGGACTGGGCAAGTCACCGCTACTGAGAGGGTCATCTTGACACATGGGCTATGGCATGCCAGCCGTGCCGCGGCATTCAGGGTTCGAGCCCCCTAGAAAACTCGCACCTTTCCACCCCGCATGGCGGGCCAGCGATTGCGTGCCCAAGAGGCGGGCCGCCTTGGTCCGGATGGCTGCATCATCAAAGGCTTCCAGCGCCGGATGCTCCGTGGCCATGTCCCGCCACCTACCGACCCCATACTTTTCCAAACCCTGCTCGAGGGCGGGTGCCGGGCATGGGATCATGCTGTGCGCCTCTGGTGTGTACCATGAGGAGTGAGGCGTACACATGATGCCATTGTCCCTCGCCTCAACAGCCAGTCCATCTGACAAATGGAGTGGCCTGCGTATGTGCCCTCCATCTCACTACTTGCCATGTAAAGGGCCGCTTGCTGGGCAGCGCCCCAGCGTGACCCCTCCTCGCCGCACAGTGCAAGGCCGCTAGGCCGGAAGAAGTCCTGCACGATGTCGCCAGTCTCGCTGCACATGCCAACGGGACTGAAGCGAAGACGCATCTGGCGCGCCCATTCGTCGGATCCACACTCGGAGGGGTGGGGCAGGGGCAGCTGTGCGGTCTCCATGACCGGCGGGATGGACCTGGGGAGTGCGAAATCAATGGGTCCAGCGACCGACGCCAGCTCGTGCACTACACACACATTATAGATTATGTTCAGTTTATTGCGTTTGTCGCTGCAATGGTTGGGAATGGTTGATAGGGCTTACACGAGTTATGCCAGCTCATCCCCGCCAGGTGCGGTCGGCGTGAAATGGCTTGATTGTGTGTTTGAACCCGTGTTCCGATAGGACAGCACTCCTAGCACGATGCCCCTCGTGGGGTCGAGATGCAGCAACAGTCGACAATACTGTGCACAAACAGATGGCGATCGCGCCAAAATCTTGCGTCAGAAGATATTATGCATCAGTCTTGGCGGCCCACAAGGCCCCAGGACTTCCAGCATGAGACCTCCGCACCAAATGTATTGGGACCCGGCTCTGGGACCCCTCACCTCTTCCGATAGTGTACGCCTCGGTTATCATTTCCATAGACGGCGGCACCATATGACTGGATTAAGATGTCGATGGTGAGAGGGAGGGGGGAGCGATCGCTCACCGTATTGGCATAGAGAGCCCCGAGCTCCACGCAAAACCAAAATGCTGCCGTCCTTCTTGGGGGTTGAACAGGATACCCGCGCCCAAACATGAGGTATTGGGGCAGATCATGCTCACGCGCAGGTAATTGTCAAGAAACTTCTCAGGCTCGGGCAGGAGCCGGGGAGGGGTGCGGTGGAGGTGCTCAGCTGGGTCAAGAGCACAGGGTATCAAAGGGTTGCGGTGGTCCTCGGCCCACTCTGGGACTGAGGTTGTGGGGAAGGGAGGAAACGGACGGAGGCGTATGTTGACAGAAGGAGGGCCGTGTACGACAGTGGCTGAGAGTGGTCGGATGTGGAGAGAGGTGGTGACGGCGGTTTATTTTCCAAGTCGTGAAGGGCAGCCATGCTGAAAACTCCCTCAGAAAAGATTGCCAAGGCAGCCGGTCAGCCAGCACGGCTTCCATCCAGAAGACACTGAGCGAAGCCAGGGCATCACCACTGTATATGCCAGGGATCTGCAGGACAATCGTGTACTTCTTGGAAGCAATAACTGTTTGATTGGATAGGAAGCCGGCCGGGCGGGGACTGTCCACCTTTGGGGGGCTGCCAAGTCCAGAGCACCGAATACAATACCATAGCAGGGCAGTGTTCCACGGTCTTTAGGGATGATGATCTTTGGAGGAGGGTGGGAATCCCAAGTGAGGGCCCTCCTGGAGGGAGGTTGGGAGCCAGTCGAGGAGGGTTCTCGGCCATAATCTCTCCATCGGGAAAGTTAGGCTGTGGAAGGAGATGCTGGGGGCGTTATGAAGGACCCTGGCACAGGTTCCGTGCATACTTTTAAGTTGCGCCAGCGTAAGGGTGAAAGGCAACTCTACTAGTCATGAGGCCTAGCGACGTACTGGGATACCAAATGGTACATCACGTCGATGCGATTGTGGTGGAGGCGTACGTCTTGCCGAGGATGGGGAGTGTGAGACAAAACAGCCGTGGGCACCAGGAACTCAGCCAGGGGACGTGATTCCCGTAGTTGAGGAGCCACGAGCTAGATTTTGTATGTCCGAGCGTTTAAAAAGTAAATTACGACCCTGCGGTGAGCACTAAATCCAGGGCCTCTCGTACAAGGGGGAGGGCGAATTTTGGTCGTCCCTCCCCTTCCTGCTGGACAACGCGCGCGCGCGCATGAGCTTGTCTCTACGACGCATGCTGCCGACAGACAACTTCCTGGCGAAGTCCTGAGCTTCGCCAAGAGCGCGTACATACCCCATGCGTGATTAAATAATGCAAGCGCGTCCCCTGTTCTGACGCAACAGCATGTGCGACTCCCAGGCGGAGGCGGTGTGCGCTGGGGCCCCAGCCCCGCCTCTGGCCAAACCCCGTGTGATCCCCGCGCGGGACCCACCCACGCTCCAACTCGCCAGATGGTACGCCGCCACCATTCCCACCAGCCATGGTGGCATCCTCACCAGGGCGCTGGCCGGCCCGTGTCCCCTGACAGCCCTACACCATGTGAAACGCATCCGGCGGCATCCCCAGGATGCAGCTGCCCTGCAGATCCTGGTGTGCCCCGTCCCCGACGGCGAGGGCTTGCCGGAGGGGGTGAGTGCCATTGTACAGGAGCACTCCCTGTCTCTGAGTGAGGTGGGGGTGCCCGAGCTGGCGCCGGCGACGCGCGCCGACTGGGCGGGGTGGGGCGCACACTGGCCGCTGACCTGGCGCGCGCCGGACCCGCAGCTGCAGCCTGAGCACGTCGCCCTGGACCCCGCGGAGGAGACCGCCATGAGGCAGCACCTGGCGGCGGTGGTGGTGCGGGCCGACGCTTGCGGCGCCAATGTCTGCGCCGTGGTCGACCCCTTCACAGGCGCGTTTGTGGGTCGGTGCATTCCAGGGGGCGATCCTGCATTTCTCCTCGTCATCGCCTGGCTCTGAGGCACAGTTCGTGGAGCGAGTACACAAAGTCTGCAACCTCGCGAAATGTCTGGACTGCTGATCCAGTCGATGCCTCATACCCAATCACCCTCCAAGCAGACAAGGTGCTGGCCTGCTGCACTGCTGCGCCCGACGTGCACCCGCTGCAGCACGCTGTCATGCTGGCGGTGGAGGCCGTGGCAGCGGGGCAGAGGGCCCGCCTGCAGCAGGAGGAGGGCGGCTCAGCACAGGATGGGTGCCCCAAGCGCCCGCGTCTAGCTGAGGACATCATGCTGCACGGCGCTCCTTGTCCCTACCTCTGCACCGGCTACGATGTTTACCTGGCGGTGGAGCCGTGCATCATGTGTGCCATGGCCCTGGTGCACAGTAGGGCGCGCCGCGTCATCTTCTGCGACGCGGACGCGGCGGGCGGCGCTCTCGGGGGTACAGGCGGGCTGCGGCTGCAGGCGGAGCGCAGCCTGAACCACCACTACCATGTCTACCACCTTGCTCGTGCCTGTGGGCATGCCTAGGCCAGGTGCCATTGGTACGTTATGTACGCCTTGCTGACTGACTGCAAGAGCTCTCAATGAACTTCACTATTGAATGCTCTTCAATGTTCGATTCATTTGGGAAAGATCGTCCCGTGTTTTGCATGGATTGCTAAGTTGAACGATCCATCTTCTACAGGATTTATCTTATGACGGTTGCTACACATGCTGGCAGAGCACGCAGTCAACGCATGAGGAGTGCTGCCTCTACACACCCAAATCACCCTTGCTTGCAAGCAATCGTCAGCTCAAAGCCGATTGCAGCCCGATTTGTGGATTGCTACTGCAGCATTATCTCAAGTACGGTGGGATGTCGGAAGTGCGCGACGTCAGCGCACTGTCGGGATTTTAGCAATAATGCCCGCGAGCCTTTAATTACATTCTGGCTGCATCTTGTCGTCACCACTGAGGACCCAGACATGGTCTGAGCATTCCTTTTCATGAATTACCGCCCCAAAATGGCTGCCTCTAACGTGCCAAAGGGTTTCCAGGTCGACGTCCAGAGCGGTGGGTATGCCGTCGTCACCGTGCGCTCTGAGCCCGTCAACACGCTTTCCCTCGACCTCTGGAGGGGCCTGACCAGCATCCTAGATGCGTGCGAAGAAGATCCGGCCGTGCGGGGCATAATCTTCCGGTCGGGCTTGAAGAAGGACATTTTCTCGGCAGGCAACGACATCCGGGAGCTCTACGCCCCTCTGACCTCTGCCCAGCGATACAGGTGAGCATATCGTCGGTATGCGTGGTGGCTGGACTCACATGCTCTTTTACTCCCTCCAAACCTTGCGCAACCAACGCGGTGTCTGAGCAACACCGGCTCACTGTGAGTGCAACACTGACCACCTTGATCATCACTGCAGGGAGTTTTGGGTGACGTCCAACAAGTTCCTGGCCCGCCTGTACAGCACACGACTGGCCACCGTGGCGGCAATCCGTGGCGCGTGCCCGGCTGGAGGTTGCGCCATTTCCCTGGCGTGCGATTACCGAGTCATGACCGAGCATGGGCACATCGGTGGGTTGGATTCTGAGGGAAGGGGCCGACACTCTGTGGGTCAAGTGCTGTGCAGCATTCTTTGTGGCAGCGACCTTCAGTTTGCGCGCATGTCTCCCAACCCACAGGCCTGAACGAGGTGGCACTCGGCATCTCCGTGCCCAAGTTCTGGGCGGGGTTGATGGGACGTGTCATCGGGGCAAGGACCGCCGAGAGGCTTTGCCTGGTGCGTGCGAGGGTGCATCGCCGGGAGTTTGATATGGGATCAGAAGCCAGGACCGGGTTTGGTCGCATTGCTTAGGTTTCAGAGATGCTTGATGCATAGTTGGCATGCGTGATGGACACTTCGATGGGAGCAGCTGCCCGTCCCGGTATCGAAGCTTCCAACCACCCAGCCCCAACGCTCTCACCCTCCATGCAGAATGCGGAGCTTCCAGACCCTCGCCGAGCCCTGTCGCTCGGCCTTGTCGACGAGGTGGTACCTACCGCTCAGCTGGATGCAGCGGCCCAGAAAGCCCTGGCCTCCATGCTGAGTGCCCCAGACGTCGGTCGTGCGGTGAGGTCTTCTGACGCCGTTGGTCCCCGTGCTGGGCCAGCATCTGCATGCGCCCGCATTGCGCAGGGTCAAGGGAAGGGGTATCGTGAGCCCGCCAGCCCCTGAGCTCACCACTCGATGTGCTTTGCCAGTCAAGGGAGGCTGGTCGTCATGCTCCGGAAAGGCTGTGCTCGAGACGTGTTCTCCTCAGCCATCTTTGGGTAACTCATCCTCCTGCAGGCAACCAAGAGGATGCTGCGAGAGGAGTACAGCGCGCAGTGGTCCGCCTACTGCCAGACGGAGTGGGAGTATGGCTGGGAGTCGCTCGACTCTCCCGCCGTCACAGAAGCGCTGGGCAAGGTCATGGCACGGCTCAGCTCCAAGAAGACCTCCAAGCTCTGAGATGTTTATAGATGGCATCCTACTGCAGTTCCCACTTTGCCCATTCAGTGCAAACAAAAGTGCTCATGCCGAGGCGGCAGAATGCGATTTAGTGGTGGAGAATCCCATTGAGGCATTCCATTGGCCCAAAATTTTGAACGTTACCTTTATTGCTTCAATCAAAGCGGTGAGTGCGTACTTCAAGGAACATGTCAAGGTGTGGGTGAGATGCTTGTAGTACCTCCGGCGCGCGTGAACAGGTTCAAATGAAGGCGCGGCAGATGCCGATGCCCGCCGGTACCGGGAGATCGGAAGCTGCGATACCGTTATCGATCAGCGGTTGGATGCAGGGACTCTGTAATGGCGATGAAAACGATCCCATACAGCATATAAATATCAATTTGCACAGATCCAAGGGAGCAGAGATGCAGGTGAGGTGGCAAGCTGTGTTCAGTGTACTGGCATCTGGGTCGGTGAGCCCACTGGACGAGGCCCACCAACCCCAATACGCCGACTGTGCAGGCAACCTCCCTCCTGAGGGAGATAGGAACTCTAAAGGAACAGCTGGATCGGGAGCGGCGCCGCAGAGAGCGAGCTTCCGAGAACGCAGCTGCCTGCCAGGATGCCTTAACTGCAGCCCAGCAGGAGGCCTCACGTCTCCGCTATGTCGCCAGGTACCCGGCGCTCCTCTGAGGTCTGGATCGAGGCATGGATGCATGTCCCATGCACTCAGTATATGGTCCCGTATATGCTAGATGAGAACCCAGCCTCCTCGATGCTGCCTTGGCTGCTCCCGTTGCAACCTCCACCCTCAACTTACCCTTCCCAGCGGCCTCGAAGACGAGGTCCGTTCCGAGCGGCGTTGGCGCAAGGAGCAGGCACAGACCACCCGTGCCTCCATGCATGCCCTGGCCTCGCGCCTCCCGCTGGTGGAGAAGGCCATCCAGGCCAGGGCCAGGGCAACCCAGGGCGCCTGCCGGGCCACGATGCGCCAGCTGGCAGCCCTGCGCCAGGTCATCCTGGAGGCAGTGCCCCCGGGGTCGAGCCCAGGCATGCCCCGCACCCGAGCCCTGTCCCTGCTGGATGCGGTGCGAATGTGAAGTGCGGGGTGGCGGGGCAGGAGTGGCGAGGTGGGTTTGGCCAGCTGCCCTGTCCATTATGTCGTGAGGCGGCGGCACTGCTGCCCTGCCCCGATCCGAGCCGCTTTGGCGCTCCTGATCCGGGTCCCTAGCCCCATTGCCGGCCCTACTCACATGGTACGCCATCAAGAAACACCCCCCAACTCCCCTCCCAAAATCATCAAACAGGCCTGTGAAGAGCTGCAGGCCCTGGACAAGGGACCCGCCGGCGGGGCGCGGAGCCCGCTGGACTCCCCGCAGCGGGCGTCGTTCTTCCTGCAGAGTACCCCGCCTGCAGCCGCGGACCCAGACCTGGACCCGCGCGATCTCTTTCAGCAGGAGGGCGCCGCGGCGGCGGCGGCAGCGGGAACCCCCGCCAGCGTGCACAGCGCAATGGCGAGGATGGAGGCGGTGGTGCCGCGGTACCGCGCCGCCGTGGTGGCCGCGCAAACCCAGACGGGGCTGATGCGGGAGGCGCTGGCGGTGGCCGAGCGCGAGCGGGATGCCGCGGCGGAAGAGGTGAGTTGGGTGTATGATGGGGGCCGGGGGGTTTTAAACTCATGCTGAGGAGGAATGGCTTTCAGGGGGCTGTTGCAGTGGCGATGGAAGTCATTGCACCCGCTGCAGGGGGGACTTGTCCCATGCTGCGCTCCAACGCGTGCACCGTGGCCGCCACCCCACCTCACCCCTTCACCCCAGCCCCCTTCCCTCCGTGCTCCCCCTTCCCAGTGCAAGACCTGGCGGGCAGCTGCGGAGCGGTACGAGGCCAAGGCCGCGGAGCTGGGCGGCAGCCTGCACGAGGAGCGGGAGCGCGCCTCCCGTGCCGCTGCGGAGGCCGCGGCGCGGCTGCAGGACAGCCAGCACGAGGCGGCGCGAGCCGCGGACCGCGCCAAGGAGCTGGCGGACCGCGCCGCCGCGCTGGAGGCCGATCTGACCTCCGCTCGCGCCGACCTGGCGGAGGCGCGCGCGCTGACCCAGCGCCAGCGCGAGACCGCCGCGCGCCTGGAGGCGCTGATCGACGAGCAGGCGGCCGACGTGAGCACCGCGCTGCAGCTGGTGGCGCGGCGCAGCGCGGAGCCCGGCGCCCTGCCCGTGAAGCGACTGGGCGTGGATGCCTGCGCCAAGGATGCCTGGCACATCCCCTCTGTGGCCTCGGCCGGGGCACCGGCGCCGCGCCCCGACGTCCCCCTGGAGGAACTTCTGGCCGGGCTGGGCGGTGCGCTGGAGGAGGCGCTGTCATTGCGCTGACGAGGCAGCCTGTGTAAATCTAGCTCGTGACCTGGACTGTGCATTGCCCCCGCCCCGCTGTAATCACGCCGTGACTGTTATAGCGTGCGAAAGTACTTGACGAGTAGGCACGTCACGACAGGTGGGGAGCTCTGGGAGGTTCAACACATGCAGGGGTGCACCGGAGCTCGAGATTCTCATCTCCACACAGCAGGGTGCGAGTATGCACGGCCACAGGACATGGTGCTGCCCAGGTAATCCACTCCTTCAGCTCTGCTTGCACCCTGAGGACGCCTGCTCGCCGTCGGCCTCCTCGACAGACCCTTCCTCGCGGTCGGAGCCGGGGCTGGTCTGCGGCGGGTCGGCGCCGGTCGTCTCAGCGACGCCGCTTGGGGGAGGAACAGCGTCGGGGGCCGCGGGCGTCGTCGCGTCACCGCCGCTCGCCAATGGCTTTCCAGGGGTGGGCGGGCTCACGACCTCTGGCGTCCCCGTGGCGCCCTCCTGCGCCAGCTGGGGACTGCCTGCCGCCGCCGCTGCTGGGCCTGGACTCGACTCTCGTGCGCCGGCCCTTGGGCTGCGAGCATGGGTCGGCGTGCCCTCGCCGGCAGGCGTTCCTTCGCCCGCGGCAACGACAGCCGGGGCGTCCCCGCCGTCGCCGCCGCCGCCGCCGCTCCCAGCTGCCACCGCCGCCCCGCCCAGAGGGCTGCGTGGGCTGCCCTGGTGCCCGGGCACCACACCCGCTGCCACCAGGAGGCCAGGGTTGAGGCCGGAGGACACGGCGTGCGCCTTGCCCCAGGTCAGGTCCCAGAGGCTGGCGCCCTTGGCGTCGCGCCACCCGGGCACCAGCACGCCGTTGGTGGCCAGGACCAGGAGCATGTTCTTCACGTTCTCCGGCACCGAGTCGCGCACGCCCTCGTCCGGCACGCTCATGCACTCCTAGAATCGGAGGGGTTGGATCGGGTTTTGGGGATGGGTTGAGTTGGGTCTGAGCTGGGGTTTGGGGATAAAGCAGGGACAGCCCCGCACCGATCATCGGTTCGACCACCCAACCCACCCAGCCAGTGCCGCCCGCCATCCCGCAAACTCACCGCCAGGACGGAGAGGCTGTCGGACCAGAGCGCGTAGAAGCCGGGACCGGCAGCCAGGATCTCCACCACGGCCAGCAGTACCTTGACCAGCATGGCGGCGGCCAGGCGCAGCGAGCGTGCGGCGCCCGGGCGGCCGCGCTTGGGCCCCTCGGCCGCCTCGCGCCGCGCGGAGGCGACGAGGGGCAGCACCAGCGTGCCCAGCGCGCCGGCCCAGGCGCCGGCGTCGTGCACCGAGGGCGGGCTGGCCAGCAGCACGCGCTGCAGGGCCAGCAGGCAGGCGTCGCGCAGCGCGGGCGAGCCGGGGTCGCGCGCCGCGCCGCCCGCCAGCGCCGCCACGCCAGGCTGCCAGAGCTCCAGGACGCGCGCCGCGGCGGGGGCTTCGGCTGGGGTGGCGGCGGTGGCGGCGGCGGCGGCAGTCGCGGCGGCGGCGGCAACAGCGTCGCCCGGGGTGGTGGTGGCGAGGTTGTCGCCCGGCGCGGCCCCAGGGCCTGCGCCTCCGCCTGCGCCCTCGCCCCCTGCATGCCCCCTGGCGGGCCCTGCGGGCCCCACCAGCCACACCAGCAGCGCCTCCACCATCTCCAGGAAGCGGAGGGCGAGGTCGGGGGAGGGCGCGCGGTAGCGTTCCACAAAGTGCAGACAGGTTTCGAGCAGGGGGGGGAAGGAGCGCGTGGACAGCGCGCGTGGGTCGTGCACGGCCACGCTCAGCGCCTCGAAGGCCGCGGGCGCCGCCTCGGGGCGCAGGCTGGTCAGCCGCACCAGCGCGCACACCGTCTTCCAGTCCGCCTCGCTTCGGATGTAGCGTGCAGAGGAGCGCAGCAGCGCGGCCAGCTGCGAGGGGAGTGGCTTGGAGGTTTGGAGAGGGCGGGGAGAGGGGGGAGAAGACGAGAGGATATCACGAGCTCTTGCCCCTCACAAGCCTCGAGTGTGGAAGTTGGGCGGCAGCACCGCCCGCCGGTACAAGGGCGCAGTGCGGCCGTCAGCGTCTCAGAATACGGCATGGGTTCCCCTCCTGCATGGCGTCCACTGCACACCCTCCTCCGCTCTTTGCCTGGGGGTTCCCTCCACGGGACACCTTGCACTACACCACCCATTTCCCTTCCCACCCATTTGCCCCCCTCTCCATCACCGCTGCCACACCCACCCACCCCCTCCTGAACCCATTCACCCACCTCTGCGGCCGTGCGGTCTGCCAGGTCCCAGGCCACCCCCGCGGGCAGCCCCACCACGAGCGTCAGCGACTTGAGCAGCATCTCCGCGGTTTCTTCCTTGTACGGCAGCAGCCGCTCGCACACCTAGACAAGGGGGTGGGACGCAGGGTCAGCCGCCACGTGGAGCGTGACAGTGCCGAGACATGACAACCTGCTGGACCGCCCCAGAGTCCCAGATGGGGGTGCCCCGAGGTCAGCTCTACCAGGCTGCTGCATCCAGGAGTACAGCCTTGACCCCACCACCACCCTTCTTTCCCCCTATCCACCGTCCCCACCCCCGGACCCCCGACAACCCACCCACCCTGAGCAGGCCCAGCACCGCCCGCTCCACCAGCGCGTTGCTTTCTTGCGATGCTGACGTGGCAGCGGCCAGCACTTCGTGCACCAACGGCCAGATGAGGGTGACGCGGTCCCGGTTGCGGAGCGCCACCGTGATGAGCAGCTCCAGGCACAGCTGCGGGAGGCGGGGAGTTGGGTGGTGGAGGGGGGGAGGGAGTGGAGAGGGGGCGTAGTTTGCTCGAAGAGGTGGTTGCCTCTGGTATTATGCAAACGTCATCAAACGATGTTGATACCCCAGGACGTCGTCTTGCCTCGCACTACAGCGCCCCCTCACCATCCCTCCCCAAACCAAACACCTCTCCCCAACCTCGGCGCTATCGGTGGGCTCGCCCGAGGCGACGAGGGCGGCGAGGTCGCCGCCGCCCCAGGCCAGCGCCTGCAGCAGCTCCAGCAGGCTGTCTGCCAACAGGAACTTGGTATCGGCCACGACGTCGGGCAGCCCGGCCGCGGCCACGGCGTCGGCCGCGGCGCGCACGCCGGCAGCCTCGCGCTCGCCCGCCGCGCCGGCGGCCGTGCCGCCGTCGATGGCGATGAGGCTCCCCAGTGCGCGGGACAGCAGGCTGCCGCCAGCCGCCGCCCCCCCGGATCCCGCGCCGCCCGACGCGCGGCGCGGCAGGCGCGCCGCCGCGCCGCCCTCGTCGTCGCCGTCGGCGGCCAGCACGCCGGCCGGCAGCAGGCCCGCGCGATGCAGGCGCAGGAGGAGCGCGACCACGGCGCGCCACCCTGGGCCGCGCACGAGGTCGCCGTGCGTGGCCAGGACCTCGGACAGCGCGGACAGCGACGCGGGACCGCGCTCGCCGGTGCCCCAGGCCGCGACTGCGCGGCGCGAGGGGTGCAGCGCTGCGGCCGCCGCGCCGCCCAGCGCGGC
>NW_011934187.1:471431-477918 GCF_000733215.1 Auxenochlorella protothecoides
GATGGCCAGGGGGTCGGCGGAGATGACGGAGAAGAGGTGCTGGAGGAGCGCGGCGGGCATGGGCTCGCCGTCGTTGGTCGCGTCGTTCATGCGGCGGAAGCCCTCCAGCGTCATGCGCGGCTGGCGGTCGGTGCGCTGCTTGTGCAGGTCGGTGTTCAGCATGATGACGGAGAAGGCCAGGACGTAGGCGGCGTCGGGGGAGGCCAGGCCCGACCCGGGGCAGGCGGCGTGGTAGGCGCCGCCAAAGGCCTCCATGATGCGGTCGATGCGCTGGCCCTCGCCCGGCAGGCGGAAGGCGTCCAGGAAGAGGCGCAGCGCGACGTCAAAGTCCAGCCCCGCCAGGTCGAAGGTCTGCAGATACGCCGTGCGCACGCCGGCGGAGAAGTCGTCGCGCTCGCCCAGCGCCTCGCCCACCGCCGCCTCGTTCAGGCCCGGGCAGCAGCGCAGGAAGCGGGCCAGCGTGGCCGGGTCCAGGGTGGGCGGCAGCAGGCGCGCCGCCTGCGCGTACTGCAGGCCCTTCTTGGGGTCGCGATTGTAGTGCTCCGCGGCCGAGGCCAGCAGCGACTTGAGCCGCTTCTCGGCACGCGCGCGGTCCGCGGGCGAGGTGGCGCGGGGCCGGGGGGTGGTCGGCGTGGCGGCTCTGGCGGGGCCGGCGCCCCCCCTCGATGGCGACGCCCGTCCGGACGCCTCCGTCCCGACTCTCGTCGCTGTCCCCCTCCCCGCGACCCTCGCCCCCTTCCTCGGGCCCCACGCTCCCCACCCCGCCCCAGTCCAGGAACTGGTCGGTCGGCGGGGCCAGGCCCGCGGCCAGCGGGGTCCACACGTCCACGTAGTGCCCGGGCGAGTCGAGCAGTCTGGGCACCCCAGGGTCGATGTCCGAAGCGCCCCCACCCTCCGCGACGTCGTCCAGGGAGGCCAGGAGGGCCAGCAGTCCTTCCAGCGCCAGGGTCTGGGCGCTGTCGCCCCCCGCCCAGGCCTCGCCGCCGCCCCCGCCGCCCGGCTGCGCGGTTTTGGACAGCAGGGCGCAGATGTCCTGGAGCAGGTCGGCGCGCTCCACGCGGCAGTCGGCAGCCAGGTACAGCTCGGCCGCGAAGCCCGGCTGGCGGCATAGGTCCAGCAGGCCCTCCAGCGCCACGCGCTGGCGCTCAGGTCCCGCGCCGCCGCGCCCCTCGGCCAGCGGCAGCAGCAGCAGGCGCACCAGGGCCTCCACCTGGACAATGGCACGCGCGCCCAGCCGCGCGTGCAGCGCCAGCGTGGCGCAGCACAGCGCGGCGAGGCGGGTGGGCGGCGCATCGGCCCCCGCCTCGAACATGGCGCGCGGCAGGTCGGCCGCCAGCAGCGCCGCCAGGTCGGCGTGCTGGGTCAGCGCGGGGCCCGCCGCGTCCAGCACCACCAGCAGCAGGCGCAGGCCCTGCAGGGGGAGGTCCTGGGAGGCGGAGGCAGCGGGGGCGGAGGCGCCGGGCGCGGCGGCGGGCCGCCGCCGCCCTTGGCCCGGATCAGGCCGATCACGAAGGCCAGGATCTCGCGCACGCAGTCGGGGCCGTAGCCCACGACCCCGGGCCGCCGGCCTGCGGTCGAGGGGCTGGCGCCGCCGTCCTGCGACGCACCGCGTGGCGTCGTGCTGATGGTCGGCATGGACCCGGCGTCGGTCGGGACGGGGTTCGTGACCGGCGCGACCGCGCCGCCCGCTGACGGAGGCGGCAGCAGCGACACGATGCTGTGCTGCGCCGGCTCCACCGCCTCCGCCGGGGCGCTGCCTGCGTCGCCGGCTTCGGTGCGATTGCCTCCGGCCGTCAGCGCAGCATCGCTCTCCGCATTCCCGGCCCCCGCGCCCTGCAGCTCGACCTCATCCTCGACCACCAGGTGGTGACCGCCGGCGGCAGCGTGGGCCGCCGCGGCAAAAGGGCTGCTCAGCTGGCTGCCCAGGTCGGCGGGCAGGCTGCCCAGGCGCGAGAAGACCGCGCCCACCATGACGGCCAGCGTGTCGCGCGAAGCGTGGGCCAGCACCTCTGTGCAGGGAGTGGGGGTGGTGGGGGTGGTGGGTTGGGAGATATGTGTGTAGGAAGGAGTGGGTGAGGGGCATGCCCAGGCGGGGTGAGACGTTTGCGGTCGCGGCGGGGTGAGGGCCTACAGGCGGGGTGGGGACGTGCTCACGCTCCAGGCAGAGGGAGCGAGGCGGCTTCCCCAGCTTACCAAAGCCCTCTCACCCGATGTGGCCCGCCCCTTCTCGGTCTGGTAGTGCCCGATGCGGTAGGCGGCCTGCAGCGCGTTGAGCAGCGTGTCGTGGGGCAGCGCGGCGCCCCAGGGCGAGGCCACCAGCGCGGCCAGCACCTCCAGGATGCGGAAGAGCACGCACTCGTCCGACCCCGGCACCGTGGCCTCAAACTTGCATGAGGTGACGGCGTCCGCCAGCGCCGCCACGGCCTCCCCCACCCCGGCGGGGAACGCGGCCAGGAAGCCGGCCTGGATCAGGCGGCGCAGGGAGCCCAGCGCCGCGCCGGTCACGGGGCCGCTGGTCTCAGGCGTGCGGATGACCTCGAAGAAGGGGTGCAGCAGGTGCAAGGGCTCCACATCGCCCAGGCCTGGGGGATGTGGAAGGGGGGTGGAAACATGGTGCAGTCGAGACGGGGACGGTGAAGTGCGTGTGGCCATCCGGAATACGAGAAGGCTGTGTACCAGCACCCATTACAGCAGGTGCAGAGGAGGAGCCAGGGGCGAGGCACAACACAGAGGGAGTCCCCCCCGTGTGCCGGGCCCCCTCCAGGACCACGCACTCTTCCAAGTGAAGATCTTGCGTCGAAGCTGCTGAAAGTCCTCCACCAGGCTCTCGGGCATCTCGTCGTCCTACGGGGGCAGGGAGGGGCGAGGTTGGGCGCCCGGATCGCCCCCTGGCGACGCAGAGGAACAGCCAGGGATGCAGAGATCAGGGTGGGAGTCATGATCACCCGGTGCATACCGTGTATCGCGTGGACGCAGCGGCCCATCCTCGCAGGGCAGCGAGGACTGTGGCCACCTCATTGTTCAGCAGGAGGGCCAGGTCGCCGACCTCCATCGTCACTGCTACAGCCACCAATGTCACCCCATGCCAAGCTGAGTCCCAGCCAAGTATTCTGATCGATGGTGAGTGCGCGGTGCCCTGATCGCCCCGTCCATCGCCCCGGGCCCGGTGCCGAGAGGCAGACAGGGGCCTGGGAGTGTGGTACCCTCCCTGGCAGCATACCACTGCTCCGGAACCTGCTCAGCATCCTTCACTAGCGATTTACATTGATATGTGCGATGGCAAACAGGGTATGCAATGGGCTTTTAAACAACCATCATAGGCGTGCCTGCCAATGGTTGCACGTCAATGCGCCGCAGGTCTAGTGCGAGTTCTTCCACTCCAGCAGGGCTGCCTTCTCAGCGGCAGACAGCTTGCCACCAACGATGGTCTGCAACGCGGGTGTGTGGGGGATGTGGTATCAACCCTGCGGTCTCTCTCTGGGCACAGCAGGTCAAATCTTGGCTGGCAAGGCTGCCTAAACCCCGCCCTGAACTGAGACTCACCTCCAGCTTGGCAGACGCCTCATCAGCGGCCGCCTTCGAGCCCTCAACATCATGCTGCGTGATATATCAGGTGAACAGGGGAGAGTTGGTTGCCTGGAGATTGCCTCAATGCACATGCACATGCACGCGCGAGGATGACGGACACACCCCAGGCTCACCTTGGATGCCTGGGCCGCCACCTTCTGCAGCAGCGTGCGGAGCAGCTTCTCCTCCTCCTGCGCAGACAAGGGGACCAGGGCTTGAGCAGGTCGTACGTGACTCCTCCAGAATGACATCACCAGCTCGTTTTCAGAGAGGCACCCAAAGGGCTGGGCGCTCGGAAATGTGGCCTGGCCTTGTCACCTTCCGGAAGTAGACGGTCTGTGGCAAGGTCCGTGGGAGGGGTGGGGATAAGTTCGGTGATACCAAAGTATGGGTTTACACCCTTGCATAAATGTCAACGAAATCGTGCTTCACGCACCTCCTCGCCGCGCTCCTTCTCGCCGTAGCCTGCACAGGGAACCGGTGTCGAGCAGGTGAGGCAAGGCCACCGACACAACATCCTTCCCACACCCTATCATTTCAGCTCCGCACCCTTCATTCCATCGTGAGCATACGCGCGCTGTCCAATGACAGAGGTCACGCGAGGCGCAAAGGTGCTCGATCGCTTGACGACGGTATGCAGCATCTTTCTAGCTTAGACTCGCGCAGTGTGGGCGTGCTTCGATGATGATTGACCTCAAGATGAGCACGTTCTTGCCCGATGGATTCGGCCCGCTCTGTCATGTAGGGTCCAGGCCCGCTCGATTACTAGTCGGGCCTCTGCACCATTTCTTCCCACACGAACCGCCCTCCCATGCATATTGCATGGTCGACCCACCCTCACCGCCATGTCCACATCGCCATCCCCCCTCAGTTCTCACACTTGAGACCCATACCTGGTGGCCTCCCCTGCTGTCATGGAGGGCCGCGACCCCACCGTCCGCATCGCGGTGGTAGGGGACCCTGGCGTGGGCAAGACGAGCCTCATTACCGCCGCTGCGACGGAGACCTTCCCTGATCACCCCCCTCCCGTGCTCCCCCCCGCCATCCTCCCCGCCGAAACCGTGCCGGAGTGCGTGCCGGTGGTCATCACCGACACCTCCTCCCGCCCCGAGGATGCAGCAGCCCTGGAGCTGGCGGTGCAGGAGGCCTCCGTGGTCGTCCTGTGCTTTGCCATGGACAGGCCGAACACCCTGGCCAGGGTATCCAGGCACTGGATCCCGGAGCTGCGCCGGATGGCGGGGGGCGCCCACGTCCCGGTGCTGCTGGTCGGGTGCAAGGCCGATGCCCGGCCCGCCGACCACACCCTGCAAGCGGCCGTCGTGCCCATCCTGCAGAACAACCCCGCCGTGGAGACGTGCATGGAGTGCTCCGCCAAGAAGCTGCAGTACGTGGGGGAGGTGTTTTACCTCGCGCTCCGGGCGGTGGTGCACCCCACCGCCCCCCTCTTCGACGCCCAGGCCCAGACCCTGAGGCCCCTCTGCTCTCGCGCCCTCAAGCGCATCTTTATGCTCTGCGACAAGGACAAGGTGGGGCTGCACGGGGCAGGGGTGCATGCTGAAGCAGGTGCCAGCGGCCAGAACGGGGGCGGTGTGGGTTGCTGGAATGCCAGGCTGTGTTCATCGATGAGCCCTGAAGAGTGCAGGGCGCCGTCTGCACCAGCACTCGCGCCTCAACCCTTCTGCCACCCAACTCTGCAGGATGGGATTCTCAACGAGGCGGAGCTGAACGCCTTCCAGATCCACTGCTTCAATGCCCCTCTCCAGACCGAGGAGTTGATAGGCGTGAAGCAAGTCGTCGCGGAGCGAGTTCCCGAGGTACTTCTGGGTGCAGAAGTCATAGCTCTGTGCTGTAGGAAGACGCAGTCATTTTGGGGGAAGATTGAGGGAAAACCGGTGTGAACTTGTGTAGGATACAAGTCCAGCAAGCCTGGGCCGTATGTTCCCCTACGGGTGAGAGCAGGACTGTATTTTGCGTGGAGGGCGCTCCTTCTCTGATCCCTGAGAGGGAAGCTCTATGGATGGGAAGGCTGAGCTGGGACCCCACGACGCTCCAAACTCCCAACCTTCAGGGCGTCCAGAACGGCGGGCTAACCCTGCCGGGCTTCATCTTCCTGCATGCGCTGTTCATCGAGAGGGGGCGGCTGGAGACCACGTGGGCGGTACTGCGGCGGTACGGCTACAACAACGACCTGGTGCTGTCCCAGGAGACGCTGTCTGCCGTGAACTTCTCGCACGCCCCAGACCAGGTCAGTTGAGGTGGGAAAGGGGGGGGGGGTAGAGAGGGTGACGGTTATAGGAGCAGACTGGAAGGTCTGGGATATCTTGTAGGACTCCTGTGGGCCATGTGCTGTGCAGCCCTGCTGCCTCAGACCCCGCTTCTAGCTGATCACCATCTTTCCTCTCTTTCCTCCCGCTACAGGTGTTGGAACTGTCGGAGGAGGGGCGTGCCTTCTTCACCAGCGTGTTTGAGCGATGCGACGTCGACGATGATGGCGTCCTCTCGACGCGGGAGCAGGAGGAGATGTTCTCCACCTCGCCCGGCAGGTGTGTGTATGGGGAGAGGGAAAGGTTTCCTGTGGCCTAGTGCAAAGGGGCAGCTGGGTCCAGGGACGTGCCCCTGGACCCGCATGCCAGCTGTGACACAGCTGGCGTTCCCACTCCTCGTGACTCTTGTGTAGATTGATGAGGCCCCCCCACCCCACCCCAAGTCCCACCAATGCCTTCTGCCTCCGCAGCCCATGGTCCACCCCCGCCTACGATGGCGTGCTGGTGGAGACGAGCAAGCGCGGCCTGCTGTCCCTGCGCGGCTTCCTGGCCAAGTGGGCGTACACCACCGCGACCGAGCCGGAGGTCACCCTCGCCTACGCCCTCTACTTCGGGTGAGGGGCTGTTGAGGCTCATGAGTGTGTGGGAGACGGGAA
>NW_011934188.1:0-814 GCF_000733215.1 Auxenochlorella protothecoides
CCTCTCATGCACACCATGGGCAGGTCTTTGATGCTCAGGGGCAGGAATCATATTCTTCAGAGTCTATGTTATCAAATGACCCAAAGTGCACTTGGCTTCACCCTGTACTGGTGACTTGGTGGGCGACCAAACTTTGGGGGCAGAGGCCCAAAACTGTGATCCCTGCAGACCCGCATGTCCTGCTCCAATGTGCAGTGCTCTCCCAGCCCCCAATCATGCAATACATACCTTGATGGCTGGGGGACACTATGCAGCTGAGATCAGGCCGAATGACCCCGAATCCAGAAAGTGGTCCCTCTTGGCCCAGAATGCAACGACCCTGATTTATAGTGCAACCAGGAAAGTGTACACACCTTGCCATCCCGCCATGCCCATGTCCTGCATGCCAACCATGCCTGTCCACAGACACTCCCCAAACCAGTTGTACATCACTCTACAGTGCACAAGGTGTGTAGAGCACCCCCTTGGAGGGGTCTCAAGTGCCATGCAGCCTCCAGAGTCACCTGGTGTCATGCTCGGCCGGTTTACTCCTGCCCTCCTGCAGACCTCTGGCGTCACCCCTCACCATTCCCCACTCCTCGAGCCTCAATACACACGTCATGCCTCCAACAATCCAATGCTGGCGTCATTGTGGGGTGCGAGCGCAGTCGTGCAGGCTCGCCCACCCCTCGCACCAGGCTGGGAGATGCAGAGGTCCTGCAGGCCAGGAGTGCTGGCCACCCATGACGAGGCACCTGGCGGGTCCCAACATCATGCACAGACTCTGCAGGTATGATGGAGATGCCATGCCTACCCTTCGGGCTGCTTCCTTCCC
>NW_011934189.1:0-23808 GCF_000733215.1 Auxenochlorella protothecoides
AATGACCTGTGTGGTGACCACTGGGGGGTATGCCCCCAAGTTCGTCAGCTGCAGCTTGTACTCAGCTGTCTTCAAGATGATCACCTCAGCGGGTCATAACCTGGGGGATGTCGTCACCACCATCAAGGGAGACCCACAGTCTGAAACGCTCATGTCAGCTTATGCTCTTGGAGCCGCATACACATTCTCAACTCTAGAGGACATTAAGGAGATCGTGCCGCTGACGCTCATCAACCCTATACCACCTCCCCCCGTATCCTTCTCCCCACCACCACCGGAACTTGGGTCCATCACTGGGAGTGTCACTCTAGCATCAGACGTTTTCTCATTCTCAATCACATTTGGGGACCTGACCCCGGACAGCATTAGGTACGCCTTCTTCACCGCTGACGGGGCCCTGGCCAGTTATGGATCCCAAAAATACAACGGCAAAACGACCACTTTTACCACCACCCTCAAGGCGGCCATATTATCTTTGGTGTCGTACGCCCAAGTTGTGCCCCTCAAAAGTACAGGCGGTAGCACCAATGTCCTGACCCTGAACTGGTGATCATGCAGACTGATGTTTTTGCATGGCACTGAAGCACGTGATAGCTTGTTGACCCATCCCGCATAACAACGGTCGCGGGGGGTGCGCGGACCCTGCTCTTCTACTCGTTGACCCAACGGGCAGCGCCTCATTTTGATAAATATAAGAGCGCTTGGTCTAATCTGAAGGGGGGCCCTTTTGGCACGCAGCCCACCCGCACGAGCGTCGAGGACAGCCTCGAGGGCGGGGTGCACTGCTAGACTGCACAGACTGACATGCAGGAGCCACGAGGGCAACGTTCTGCCACCTCCGATACACATGTACGTGGACCATGCTGCCGGCTCCTCCCTGCACATTGGCTGGGCAGTGCGGACCTGTTGGCATCTGTTGTCACCCAAGAGTTCGGAATGGATTAGGAACATTGTCAGGACCGGGCCCTCTCTCTCGCACAGGATGCCGACTTGAAGCTGGCGATGATCCTCCAGGCACAGGAGCAAGCCTTCCTCAATTTGATGGGGGAGGACCAGGCCATGATGTGCGTGGGTGGATGGAAACCTGCTTGAGCTGCACCCCTCAAGTTGATTGGGGTGAAGCCCAACTTCAGGCTGCATAGGGCTGGGCCAAGTCTCAAGCTGCATGCTCGCCATGTTCACCTGCAGGAGTGGGACGTCATTCGAATCCATGGGCTCCCACTTTGAGCACGCTGGGGAAGAGGCGCGGCCAGGCATGAGCGATGAAGATTTTGCTCTGCTCATGCAGCAGCAAGAGCTAGTCAGGGGCTTTGGAGGCGTTCCAGGTGAGTCGCTCGGCCCGTCATCGCATGGCTTTTTACAAAATGTTGTCTAGGACTGGTCGGCAAGGCGCATAGCCTAACTTTAAGAGCATTTGGCTATCCATGCCCAGCACCCGGCCACCCACTGTATTGCCCATCTTACATGCCCACTTGCAGTGGGGGAGCCGGGCGGCTACACATCTGCAACAGAGTCTGCAGAGAACGAGGGCGACTACCATGACGAGGAGTACACATACGAGGAGCTCTCCGCTCTGGGGGAGGTTGCAGGGACCATCAGCAAGGGCCTGAGTGCGGAGGCCTTGGCGGCCCTGCCCAGAATGTCATGGGCGGAGGCGGCAGATTCGCGAAGTGGAGCCCTGGACACCATGTGAGGAGGATGGCAGATCGGGATTCGGGCTGGGAGGTGGTTACGCCAAGCTATGCGTGATTCTGTATGCAAGGGAAGCATATCATCTTAGGATGCTGCGTGTGTGAGGTGCACACACGCCTTGTCAACCCTCCAGGTGCACGATTTGCCAGCTCGACCTTGAGGCAGAGGAGGAAGTGTGCCTGTTGCCGTGTGGCCATACTTTTCACAGCGAGTGTGTGGAGCAGTGGCTCAGCTTGAACAAGGCGAGCAGGAAGAGGGAAGTGGAAAGATTGATGTGCTGCAATGACCGCCATGTCTGGCCACTCCCGTTCCTTCCGGCAGCTTGCATATGAATCTCTTTCTCCTCCACAGGCTTGTCCGTTGTGCAGCAAGGAAATCGAGTGTCCATCTGCCGGCTGAGGTTCGATGGAAGAAGCTTTGTCATGCGGCGCTGGAGCGGCTGGCTATCTGTGGCCACGATCAGACCGCACGGAAGATGAAGGGCAGGTGGCCCATTCAAACAGAGAAAAGCCATGCAGACCCGCGCGCCCTCCAACAAATCCCTGAGCGATCAGCTACGTTTATCATGCGGTGTTGACATTGATTTTCGAATATGCAAGTTGAGCAACTTCTGATCGTGCAGAGTGGGAAGGTCTAGGGGTCGCGCAAACTCGCATCGTCCGTCGCACGACATCATGCCCCGAGGAACCTCGCCAGCGTGATGCCCGCCATGGGAACGTCCGATGGGGACAATGAGTACGAGAGGCAGCGCCAAGAGCGTGTGAAGCGCAACAGGGAGCGCCTGAGTGCCTTGGAGATCCCAGTATTGGCGGCTCGAGTGGCCCCCAAACCTGCCAGACCGAGGGTGAGTTGATACTCCATCTGGCCGGTGTATAGGTGCTCCAAGGTCCCCATTATGTTGCATAAAGTGAGCAGATTTTCTGCAAAGCACTCATGGCTCTGTGGTCTCCCATGCAGCCTGCTGTTAGGCCAGCCAAGAGGAGACCAACTGTGGAGAGTGCGGGTCCCAAGCGACGATCGGCCCGGGTGGCCAAGCTGGAAGCAGATGGCAATCAGATAGAGTCAGGTGGGTTGACATGAATGTAAGGGCATGGTCAGAAGCAGTGCACCCCGGGTCATCTCCCCTGCCAGCGCTGTGCACCAGTATCCCTGATTTCTTGCACACACAGTATTGGAAACGAACGTCACTTGTCCATTTTTGTGTCTCCATGCAGAGGAGCGAGGGCGAATCGTGACCTCCATCATGCTTCCCAAACCAGATCCCGTACCAGCAGAACGTCACCCCAAACGTGAGCTTGGATTAGGAAGTATTACATTTGCTGAGGTGCTGGGTGTAGAACATTGGAGATGTCTCACCTCGCGTCCTTTGGCTCACTGGCAAGCACTGCTGCAATCTGACCTGCTACCTCTCAATGACCTTTTCTGTGCAAATCAAGGATCCTGCTGACAAGTATCTCCCGGGTCTCTCCCCAGGGGACCTCGCCATGCAGGAGATCGACGGCCTGGCGGCCACAGATGCGGCATACATCAGCGCATGGAGCTCTCGGTTGGGCACAGGACCTGGGGTTGGCATGGAGAAGCCAGAGCCCAGCCTGCCCTGGCTAGCCTCCCTGCAGCTGGATGCCGTTGATGTGGCCAAGGTCACACGAAGCGCCACCACGCACCTCGCCTTCCACCCCACCAGCGAGACCCTGCTGCTGGCAGCGGGGGACAAGGAGGGCAACCTCTCCCTCTGGTACTGCGCCGAAGCGGCGCAGGCCCTCGACAGAGCGTCGTCGCGAGGGGATGCAGGGTCAAGCGAGGGTGAGCTCAGAGTCTGGGCGAAAGAGGGAGCCGAGCTTGCACGTTTGCACACGGTGCATAGCTGCCCGGGGAAGTCGTCTTGCTTGGCATTTCCGTTGATAAAACCCTAGCCACACCTTCCCACCCTCTCACACTCTGGTAGGGGAGGGCGGGTCGAGCGAGGCAGCGACGTCAGGCACAGCGGAGAGCGAGGCGGAGTTTGACGGTCTGGTGAGCCTGGGGTACCACCGGCAGTACATCTCCGGCCTGCGATGGGCAGGAGGGCCAGGGCACGGCGCCGGCCTGTTCTCTGCCTCGTACGACGGCTCGCTGCGTCGGTTTGACCCTGGCGCGGGGGCGGCCATCCTGCTGACCTCCTCTGAGGACCTGGGTTTGTCTGCCATGGACATCACCCTGGATGGCAGGTGGGGGCTGTGGGCTGGCTCTTCAGCAGACAGAGATGGGGAGGGGAGGGAATCATGGTGGGAAAGTAGGGAAATGTGAGGCCAGGCGCACTCACTGCCATCATATATTACTGTCCATGCTCTTGATGCGAGGGGCGGCTGCTGTTTTCATGTCAAACAGGGTGCGAGGATTTGGTAGGCATACCCGGTCTCCTGATCGGACCGGTGGCACATGCTCTCACAAAAGGCCTGCCTTCTCGGTCACAGCCCCCAATCACCACCCGGCCTACTTTCTCGCTCCACAGAACCGCTGTGCTGGGCACCAACAGGGGCGACCTCCTGGTGGTCGACTGCAGGGCCAAAGGGCCTGGGGCCTTGAGCGAGGATGGCCACGCCAAGAAGATAAACACCGTGCACTTTGACCCTGGCGACGAGCATGTGCGTGGAGGGGCCGGGGGGCCATGTTTATGCCTTGCCATGAGGGAGGTGCTGTGCGGAGGCGTCGGCCCCCCACACCGAGAGCCCTCAACTAGTTATCCTCTGCGACCCCTGCCAGCCCCCCTTCTCTCCACCCCGGGTGCAGGTCTTTGCCACATCCTCCACCGACACCTGTGTCAGAGTGTGGGACGTGCGGCGCCTGGGCCCGACCCCAAAACCCGTCGCGGAGGGCGCACACCGTTCCAGCTGCCAGGCAGCGCACTTTGCGCCCGACGGTGCGGAGGGACTGGGGTGGAGGTCATGGGTGCATTTTATGGAGTGGTGGGAGGGCCTGTGTTGAGTGCCTCTCCCACGTGCCAGAACCTGTCAAGATTTTGACTGCGCTGCACTCAACACAGGCTCCCACCGCCTGGTCTCCACGTCCTTTGACAACACGGTGGGGGTGTGGGAGCGCAGGGGGAAGAAGGAGCTGGCGTGCACGCTTTCCATCAGGCATGACAACGACACGGGCCGGTGGGTGACGCCCTTCCGGGCTGTATGGAGCCCCAGCGGCGACGCCATCCTCGTTGGTGAGTGTGGGGGTGAGGAGGGAGTGCTGTGCGAGAGGGCCGCCTTGGAGAGCGTGTATTGAACGCACAGGCTGCCCACCATCTTGTGTCTGAGCAGACCAGGTGAAGCACAGATCAGGGCGACGGCAGTGGCCAAGCATGCAGCATTCAGATCAGGAAGGAGGCCCGGGTTGCTACAGCAGCCAGGCACTGGGGCTGGCCCCAGCTGCTTGCCCAGCGCTCCCTACTCTCGAGCTCCAACCAATGCTCTACCCCTCCCCGCCGTCCAACAGGGAACATGAGGCGAGCCGTGGACATCATCGACGCCTCGACAGGCCAGCTGTCGACGCAGCTTCGCAGCGAAGACATGACCGCCATCCCGTCCAGGAACCTTGTGCACCCCAGCGTTGAGGTGTTGGCAGCTGCCACCTCTTCAGGCCGCATCCACCTCTATCGTTGAACAGTAGGCTTGATGTGCCATCTGATCGGTGCGCGGCTGGGCGACTGCCCTCCCTTCTGATAGCCAGGATTGACCACTAAGAGCTGTCTAGGCAGACTACACATGCCATTCAAGGCGACGATGATGGTTGGGAATGCCGTCTCGGTGTCCTTCGAAGGTTTGAAAATGTGACCTGTGACAGGCGGTGTCATGTGATGTGAACGTCCCCCCCTCGCGACATCCCCCCCAGCGCGTGCATGTTCCCAAATGGTGCAAGTAGACATGCCTCCCACCTCGTGCACTCCTGTCACAACTTGATGTAGCCATATCTCAGGAAACTTTTGTCTGTGGCGTGCTCATACATCCGCCGGTCATTGGTGTTTCCCTAAAGTGCCTCTCGAACCAGAACTTGCGATGGCCACCGATACCCCTCCCAAACGCCAGGTGCGTGTGCATGCTCAAATTAAGTGTCACAGGAGACTTGTGTGATGCGCAACCGCGAATGCGGGCGTAAACGATGAGGTGCCGTTTGCCACTGCCCCCTTTCGAAACTCACCAAGATGCCAAGATGCCGACAGCCTGTGGGGCGCCTCATGAACCATTCCTGTCACACGATGCGCAGCTGTCCAATGGGATACCAGATGATCGTCCCGCCGTGAAGGCAAAGCCCCGAGTGGAGACCAACCGGGTGCTGGTCACCGGGGGCGCGGGCTTCGTGGGAAGCCACCTGTGCGACTACCTCGTGGCCCGGGGCGATCATGTGAGCATGACATTCGCTTTAGTGAGATGAAGTGGGTGATGTGTCGTCCGAGGGTGGCCAGCATCGCAGCTGGTGGCCCAGCGCATCGCACTATGCTCGTGGCCCCCGGCCAACCACCTGGACATGTCCTCACCATGCACCTGCTCCTGGGCCTGCCCAGGTCATCTGCGTGGACAACTTCTTCACGGGGAGCAAGGACAACATCGCCCACCTCCTGGACAAGCCCAACTTTGAGCTGCTGAGGTGAGGAGACGCAGAGCGTCGAGTGTTTGTTCGGGGCTGGCCGGCTGCGTGTGACGAGCTCAGGGCCTGACCACGGTCCCCTCTCCCACCCTTCTCCCCGCCCAGGCATGACGTGGTGGAGCGGCTGCTGCTGGAGGTGGACCAGATCTACCACCTGGCCTGCCCCGCCTCGCCCGTGCACTACAAGTATAACCCCATCAAGACGCTGAAGACCAGCTTCATCGGCACGCTGAACATGCTGGGCCTGGCCAAGCGCTGCCGCGCGCGCTTCCTCATCACCTCCACCTCCGAGGTCTACGGCGACCCCCTGGAGCACCCCCAGACCGAGGCCTACTGGGGCAACGTGAACCCCATCGGCGAGCGCTCCTGCTACGACGAGGGCAAGCGCGCCGCGGAGACGCTGACGATGGACTACCACCGCGAGCATAACCTGGAGGTGAGGTGGCGCGAATAGTGGGGGTTGGGCGGAGGGGGAGGGGCGGCGGGGAGGGAAGAGGGGGACGATGATGGAGGGGGCGATTGGATGGATTGGCGTCGTCGGGCCTTGCTTGTGAGACGCCACACAGGGGATCAGCGATTGGCAGAGGAGTGGGAGGGGTGTTGAAGGAATCTGCCCTAACACCTGGCGCCACAACTTTGAGCGTGTGCAGCGGGCAGACCCCGCCCTCCGCCCCTGAGGCGCGCTGGATCGTCCACCGGCGTTCTCCTCTCCCCAAAATAAACAGGTCCGCATCGTGCGCATCTTCAACACCTACGGCCCACGCATGGCCCTGGACGACGGGCGCGTCGTCTCAAATTTTGTGGCCCAGGCCTTGAAGAACGAGCCGTTGACGCTGTACGGCGATGGGCAGCAGACGCGGTCCTTCCAGTATGTCGAGGACCTGGTCAGGGGTGAGCGGGGGTGTGCATGTGGCGGGGGTGGTGGTTGGGGGAGTAGCGTCTGGTGGGTGTGGGGCGTGGTGCATCTGCCGGGCGGGGGAGTACGAGGGGGTGGGGTGAGGAGAGAGGAAGTGGGATGCAGCTACGAGCTGTACCCCGCCTCCTCGGGTGCGTGTGCGAATCGCATGCCAGAGGCGATGCACGAGGCTTGACACTGTGGGCGGCCCTGGCGGAGCCGTCTCACAGACGGCCGCATCAGTGCCTGCCTGGCACCCCTCTTCGTCGACGGACCCCTCCTCCTATTGCCCTGTCATTCCCTCATGTACAAGCTCCCCCTGCCCCTGCCATAGGCATGGTGACGGTGATGGACAACGACGAGCACAAGGGGCCCTTCAATGTGGGCAACCCGGGGGAGTTCACCATGGTGGAGCTGGCTGAGATGGTGAAGGAGGTCATCAACCCCAAGGCCGAGGTGGGCTCGATGTGTGTGGCCTTGTTTTGGCGGGTGGGGTGGGGTACACGGGCTTGGTGCACTGGGCGAGGGCGCGTCTCGAGAGGGCAGGTGCCGAGGCGACAGCCTCGGAGCTGGGACTGGTGCGGGGGCAGACTGGTCGACTATGTGGCCGCACGCCGGCAGGACCTTCTTGACGGGAGAAAGGGCAGAGCATTGCCTCTTCCATGTGCATTGACATGCGATAGTCACCCTGGCCTGTGGCCAGACGGGCAGGGAAAAGGCCCAGGCAGCCCCCTCACCGATAAGGGGCCTGCCCCCCCCCCACCTTCCCTTTCCCCGCTCAGATCGTGTTCGTGGAAAACACGGCCGACGACCCGGCGAGGCGCAGGCCAGACATCTCCAAGATCACCTCGCTGCTGGGGTGGTCGCCCAAGGTCCCCCTGCGTGAGGGCCTACCCCGCATGGTGGAGGATTTCAAGAGGTGCGGGGATGGGAGGAGGGGGAGTGATATCTGGGGCAGCCCGTTCAATTATCCATCAGGGCTTGGGGAAAAATGATGGGAGGTGGTGTCGGCAAATTATGGCAAGGGCAGGAGCGGCGGGGCTTTGTGGTCATCACACCGTCGTCAGCGTCACTCGAGCGCCGAGCCATGCGTCGACCCCGCTTCACAGGCGGTTGCGGCTGGAGGAGCCCTCGCCCTGATCTCAGCATGGGAAGGTGCACCCCGGAGCAGGAAATCCGGGACTCCCCCCACTTGGCCGCAAAGGCAACACCCGCAGCACCCCCCAAATCCGATCGACAGGATCCCGCGACATGTGCACTGATAAGAATGAATTGCTTTTAAATCTCGTGAGCAACACGTCAAGCTGGGTCACGGGGTGCGGGGGCGGAAACCGCCACCTGCGGACGATCCGGCACGTGCATGCGTCCGGACGGCGCAGAAAAGAAGCGGTGCGCCCGCGTTGCGAGTGCAGACCATACCAGGACGGGGGGCCGACAGGGCCCCCAAACCACCTCGAAGCGCAATTAAGGCCGAATTGAACGACATGCGCTCTTCCGCAATGAAGTGGGCGGCGGTGTGTTTGGCAGCCTGGGCCATGGTGGCAGTACGCCCTGCCTCCGCCCTGACAACCGACCGTGAGTCCAACCCGAGTGCAAGGGGACCTGCAGTTTACAGTGGAGCTTCTTCGAAGAATAATGTGTACAGTGTAGGGGAAGGGCCCGCAGGGCATCCACATACGGACCAGGTCTAACCTTCCCGGCCCTTTCCGGCCCCACAGAGCTGGAGGAGCTGTTCTTCTGGTGCAACACCTCGATGCCCACCCCAAACCCCGCCGCCCACGCCTTCCTGGGTGGGTTGCAGTACTTGGAGATCCCCAATGCCGACATAGCCTACTACCGCTTCGGCAACAACGAGACCGGACGCCCCGCCCTCATGTTGGTGAACGGCCTAAACTCCGTCATGGGCGGTTGGCCCTTGCGCCTCCTCCGTGCCCTGGCCGAGGAGCAGGAGGTCGTGATCTTCGACAACAGGGGGCAGGGCCTGTCCGTGGTGAGTAGGGGTTTCTATGCGCGACCGGAGCAGGTTCGGCGAAAGGATCGCCTGGCCCATGATTCCGGAGCCGAGTACTCTATGTGCAGCAAACGCCCAGGCCCCTCATTTTCCCTCCCTCACAGGACACCAACTCCACCGCGCCGCTGACCGTCCAGTCCATGGCTGAGGATGTCAAAAACCTAGCAGTGGTGTGTATGTAGTGTGCTGGGCTTGGGCGGGGAGCAGGGTGTCCAGAGTGCCATGACACGCTGGAGCAGGATCCCTCCTGGGACCGTACCCTGCCCTTACGTGCCCTCTTCCCCGCTGCACCGCACAGGCCCTGGGCTTCGAGACCCCTCCCAACCTCATGGGAGTCTCCATGGGCGGCATGATCACGATCACCGCCGCTGCGTTGCACGGCGACACCTTCAACCGCTTCATCCCCATCTCCGGCAGTGCCGGCGGCAACTCCTCCCTGGGCTTCAGTGAAAAGATGATGCACTCCCTCACCCACCTCGCCCAGATGGACCTGTACGACCTGATGGACATGTACTTTCCCATGCCCCACCCACTGGGTGAGCAGTCGAGGGAGGGGGGAGGGGGGCCAGGCATGTGGCCGGCGGGGCATGGGTTCCTCTATTGCGGAGATCTTGTGCCGGCATTGCAGTGCACCAGTCTTGTGGCTGGGGCTCGAGTACCCCACTCCAACGACAGCCCACAAGAATCGCTCCCCCTCCCTTTCCCGCCTTCCCCGCCAGGCCTGCTGACCGCCTGCTGGTACACCATGGAGGCCTTCGACCGCCCCATGATCCCGACCAACGCCACCACCACCGCACGCCAGATGGAGGCCATCCTGGACTTCTTCCAGGACGACCAGGTGTACGACCTGCTGCCCAGCATCAACAGCCGCGTGCTGGTGGTGGGCGGCGCCCTGGACCCCGTCATCCGGCCCCAGAACCAGAAGCTGATGGCCAAGCGCCTGCCGGCGGCCTGGATGACCATGTTCCCTGAGGGTGGGCATGCCACCTACGTCGAGTACTGGTCCACACTGGTGGACGTGCTGAATGTGTTCCTGGGGCGGGACGCAGACGAGCTTTAATCGGGGCGGGTGCACTGCACGCCGTTTTGGAGGGTGTCGCTTCCCTTGGCACTAACCTGTCCCTCCCGTCCTGCTCACCACATTGAAGCCCACCACAGGGATGTGCATTTTGTGTCAGATTCCCGACCACGCAGCCCCCTGCAGAATCACCCACGCACCATCCATTCACTCTGCCATCCCTGTAATCTAGCCTGGCGAGCATGCAAACTTGGGGAAGGGAAGGGGGCCTGGACACTGTAGCCATCGATGGTCGGCATCACCTCTGTCGCTCATGCTCAAATAGCCCGGCCTACGGCCAGTCCGACCCGCGTGCGTCCTCCTGCGCCAGACACGACCCCTCCCTGCACTCTGGGTACCAGGCTAGCCCTATTTCGGTTCCTCCTGTGGGTTTGGTTGGCCTTCGAAACCGCAAATGCATGGGAGGTGCGCCTCACCATCCATGCCAGGCTCAGCTATCCACTGACATCCCAAACGAAGGGGGTTTGGAATGACAACGAAGGGGGCGGTGATGGGTTATTGCTCCAAGGGTCCACCTCCGCGTATTCCAGACACGTCCCATTTGTTGAAGGATCATACCTTCTCTCCACACCCCAGACAGGAAAGAAGGGCGAATAGAGCACAGAGCATATCAGAAAGGGTAGATCAGTAGAATAAAGACCATTCAATCTGGTATAACCAATGAGAGGATCCTGACAGGGCAGAGTAAATAGGAGGATGTACCTGGATCATCCCCGTCATGATCCAGTCCGCCGAGACCCGGCGGACTGTACACTTCCCCAGCTTCCGTCCGGAGGGCCACCGGCGAGGATGCTCTACGCGCCCCAGACTTGATGTAAAGTGTCGTACCCGGTTTGACATCTATACCATAAACTAGTCACGGCAAGAGCCTAGGAGCTGGTACGAAGGACCCATCATGCGGTCGGCGGTGTTCTTTTGTGCGGCACTGGCGCTGGCCATGCTTTGCCCGTCTCAAGCCACCAGCGCCCCAGGTGAGGACAAAACCATGGCTGCCATGCCAGATGGTTTGCATGGATATTCCACGTGTGAAAATGATGGCTTGTGGACTGGGCGTATGTTGTGGGCGTTTGTCGCTGATTGCCGGCAGCGCCACACCTCAACGTCCGCCGACGCACCCCTCCCCGCAGAGGTGTGGCCGGGGGAGACCCTGGAGGAGCTGTGCGGCTCCAACTACACGGACTACGACACTGCCACCGAGTTCTACGGCCCCCTGCAGTACCTGGAGATCCCTGATGTGATCGTGGCGTACTACCGCTTCGGCAATGCCTCCTCAGAGCTGGTCCCTGTGGTCATGGTCATGGGGTTCTCCGGGACCATGAAGGGCTGGCCCATCAGCGTCCTTGCTGACCTGGCAGAGGACAGGGAAGTTATCATCTTCGACAACCGCGGGCAGGGCTTCTCCACGGTGAGAAGGCTGGGTGGCGTGGGGGGTCTGTGCTCTGTTCCGGTGTCTTCCTTGCCCCAGGGGCGACATGATGTGTCTGAGGCCGATTGGTTGTACTTCAGGCCTGCTCAATCCTGGACCATCCCCAACTATGACGCAGGACACCAGCCCCGACGTGCCCCTGAGCATCCTCTCAATGGCCAACGACACCAAGAACTTTGTTGAGGTGTGGCAGGGGAGGCGGGCTGGGTGGACATCAAGGTGCATGTGACTAGGGATTGCAGGGGGGGCGCCCTGATGAACCATGGGCGTCAACACGGCAAATTACACCTGCCCCTGGTGCAAACACTGGAAGGCAGGATCAAGGCCCTGACCTCCCCTGCACCTAGACCACCACCTCGATCAGCCTCTGTCACCGGAAACCCCGGTCCACTAATGCACCCCCGGTGTCGACCCGCGCGCATTGCAACCTCCCCCCTCCCAACCCTGCCCCCACCGCTCCCCAGGCCCTGGACCTGGCCAGGCCGCCCCACCTCTTCGGCTGGTCCATGGGGGGCATGATCACCCTGGAGGCCGCCGCAGTGTACGGTGATTCCTTCGACCGCTTCGCCGTCTTCTCTGGCAGCGCGGGATCCCTCCGCTCCCAGCTGCCCTCCACCACAATCCTGGCGGAGTTCCTTGCCGACACCCCTGTGAGTCAGGTGGAGAGGCTTGGCACCTTCTTCCCCCTGAACACCACAGCCGGTGAGTGGCAGGCCCCAGGGTGGGAAGGGCATAGGCTGTGCAGTAGGTGGTAGGCAGCTGGCGGGACCCAGCCACCACCCTGTGACCTCCCCACAGGCGTGGAGGCGGCCTGCAAGTACGCCAAGGAGATGCAGTTCTCCCCTGACGACCCCGAGAACAAGCTGGCCAGCAAGAAGCAGCTGGCAGCCCTGACCGACTACGTGAGTGCGGGCCCGTGGGAGTGTCAACTCCAGCTGCCTCCTGGTCTTGGGCTCTGGGCGATATATGTTCCGCTTCCAAGCCCGCGCTGCGCCCACCCACCCCACCCACCCCCTCCCTGAGGATTTTAACGCAGCGCTGCATGCCTGAGGACCCTCTACCCATCCCTCTGAAACTCAACCCCCGCGCCCCACCCCTATCTTGTAGTACTTTGAGGACACCACCATCGACATGCTGGCCGACACCGACCGGCACATCCTGGTGGTGGGCGGGCTCTGGGATGCGGTGGTCCCCGCCCAGAACCAAAAGCTGGTGGGGCAGGTGCTGCCCTCCGCATGGATGGCCATCTTCGAGGACGGCGCCCACGCCACCTTCATCCAGCACTGGGACACGGTCCGCGAGCTGCTCAAGGTCTTCCTGCACAGGGAGGAGTACGAGGATGGAAAGCGGGGGCCCTACACGGGGCAGGGTACGCCCTCGTGACAGAATCCCCTCCCAGCTGGCCACGATACATGTGCAAACCCTGCGAAAGGGCGCTGCACGTCATGCACAGTGCTCCACTCCCAACGAAGCCTCATTCAGGCTCTCTTCCCACATTTTACCGCAAATTTTAGCAATTCCACATGTCCATCGTGGCCACCTCGGCCTCATTTTACACTCTCCTTTGGACCTCAGGGTCCTCTGCCCCTGGCCAGGAGTGGTTGCCTGCATCTCTGTAGTCTATCGTAACACCTCACCCTCGTATTTCAGCAGCCTGGTCCTTGAGTGATCCGTGGAAGAGCATGCGCCGGTGTGGGAGGGCACCCCGGGCGGAGTATCTCCGCACGCTGCCTATACCAGGCCGCGCTTCCATCACCTTCTGGTGCACCGGGGCATGACCGGATTTGCGTCGTCGGCTTCCGACCGCAGGATTACCGGGGGGGATGTTTCACGCGCCATGGCCTCTATAAAAAGTAGAGTACACTCAAAAGATCTTCCACAATCAATTTACCACAACAATATTCAGACAGGAGGTGTATAGGATCCGCGATGAGGTCGGCCTTGCTCTTCGGAGCCGCACTGGCGCTCATCCTGCTGATACCAACTCAAGTCACCAGCGCACAAGGTGAGGACGCTCTCCAGGGTACTATGCCTCAGATTTTTCTATGGATTTACAACGTACCAATTGCAATGGCCAAGTTGTTGCTGTATACTGTTTCGGGATGCATGCTGCAGGCGTACGCCGCACAACGCTATTTCCGTCGACATACCCCTTTCCATAGACGCGTTGTCGTGGGAGACCCTGGAGGAGCTGTGCGGCACAAACTACTCGAGTTACGAGCCAGCCTTGGAATTCTATGGCCCCATGCAATTCTTGGAGATCCCGGATGTGGTGATAGCCTATTACCGTTTCGGAAATGCATCAACCGAGCTCCCCCCTATTGTCCTTGTCGTGGGTTTCTCCGGCACAATGAAGGACTGGCCCATCACCATCCTATCTGATCTGGCAGAGGACAGGGAGGTCATCATCTTCGACAACCGTGGGCAGGGCTCCTCCAGGGTATGAAGGTTGTGTGGGTGCACACCACTCGTCCAATCCGTTCCTGGTCCTGATAAAGTGCCGAGCTGGGGCCAGGACCCATAGTGGTTCGGCAAGCCTGTCCAGATCCTGGCCCTCCCATGTTCTAATGTAGGACACCAGCCCCGATATGCCACTGAGCATCCTCTCGATGGCCAACGACACCAAGAATTTTGTTGAGGTGAGCTTCGGGGAGGGACAGGGTGGGGCAGGTGGGAGGTGCGTGTGGCTTGAGAGTTCGTCAGGGTTTGCGCAAGGGACAGCGACGGATGCTGTGAGTGTCAGTGTTGCGCGGAGCGTGGCCGCCTGATGGAGCGCTTGGGAACGGGGATGGGGGGTCTCATGCCCCTGCACCAACACCACCACCTCGATTGCCCACAACCTCCACGGGTGCATTGAGTTGCCTGGGGCGCCCCACCCCTCATCCTGCACGCCTCGCCACCTCCCTGTCCACCTTCGCCACTGCCGGACCCCAGGCCCTGGACCTGGCCAGGCCGCCCCACCTCTTCGGCTGGTCCATGGGGGGCATGATCACCCTGCAGGCCGCCGCGATGTTTGCCGACTCCTTTGACCGCTTTGCCGTCTTCTCTGGTGGTCCTGGGTCCCTCCGCTCCCAGCTGCCCTCCCTTGAGATCCTGGAGAAGTTCCTCCTCGACGACACCATGACTGAGGTGTACAGGCTCGGCACGCTGTTTCCCCTGAATACGACATCCGGTGAGTGGCAGCAGGAGGGGGGAGGGGGAAGGGGGCGGGCGGGCGGGCGGCGACACTCCGGGCCAAACTGCAGGTCACTGGCCGCTCACAGCACCCATTTGACCGCCCCCCCCTTCTCACAGGCGTGGAGGCGGCCTGTAAGTATGCCGAGGAGATGCAGTACACCCCTGCGGATACCATAAGGAAGCTCGCCACCCGGCGGCAGCTGGAAGCCTTGATTGAATACGTGAGTGCAGACCTCGGGGCGGAGACAGGCCGGGTCGCCTGGGGCTCCTGACCTCGTGGCTGTCTGCCTGCAATCCAGGGTATCTTGCACGCTCCCCGCTCCCGGAGTGGTCCTGAGACAGACCTGCATTGGCCCCATCCCTCCCCCGGCCCCCACCCGTCGCCATGCAGTATTTCTCCGACACCACCCTCGACGCGCTGGCCAGCACCCAGCAGCACATCCTGGTGGTGGGCGGCTTGTGGGACCCTGTGGTCCCTGCCATCAACCAGAAGCTGGTGGGGCAGGTCCTGCCCTCAGCCTGGATGGCCATCTTCGAGGACGGCGCCCATGGTGCCTTCATGCAGCACTGGGACACGGTGCGCGAGCTGCTCAAGGTCTTCCTGCACAGGGAGGAGTCGGAGCTTCTGCGAGGGTGAGGGCGCTGATCAGGGCATGGTGAGCCCTGGGGGTGCCTGACCTTTTTCCCTCCCCCGCCTGCATGCGGCCATACGCCGTGCACCCCCGGCATCTGATGCAAGTAGGCCCAGTTTTCACTCATCACTGCATGTCGAGATATTCTTCTTCCCATCACCATACCTGCTCGCATCCACAAGCACACCAACGTGTTCAAAACAAATTGGGTTCAGCCAGGTGAAAAGGGGCCAGAGGGAACCCGTTGCCACGGAATTCTTTTCGTGAGGACCTATCCCTTCAGACAGAACTGGGTTCAAGGGGCTCCCATTCCATTGAGTGCGTGCGCCCGTGCCTCAGTCCCTCACGGCGAATGGAATCAGGGAAGCACGACATGTTTCCCCTTAATTCAGTACCCCCCTGCATTCCCGGCCGTCCAGTGGCGCTAGGCACCCACAGAAGCTGCCGGCGGAACAGGGGGATAGCCATGCAGAGGCTCTCGCCCTGACTTCCCTCTTGGGCGCAGGCTGGCCTACCTATCCCCCCTCCAGCCTCACCACCCTGTCGCTTCTGCTTTCTCATCAGACTTGACAACAGGAACAGCCCAGACAGTACGGCAATGTGGCACAGCGTGGGTGGGCTCGATAATAGGTGAAGGGAGGCGCCCGCCCGCGCCGGGGTCCGGTAGGCAGGGCCACGCCACATGCACACGTGGAAGCGCAGGGCGCGGCCTTGCAGCCGACGCGGGCGGCGCCCCGGGATCAAGAGAGCAATGATTGTGGCGCCGCCGCTCCCGCCCATCGGATCTCAAAGGTCGTGACTGGGGCGGGGCGCGGCAGCGCCATGTCGAGGCGCAAGGAATTAATGGTGTGGACAGGGGGCAAACAAGAGGTGTTGGGGTGGGTTTTGCAAGGGCCATGCAAGCGCCCTGGGGTCAGTCCTGGGGTCAGAAACCCTCCTTTCACCGCGCTCAGGCGGGGCGGTGGCCTGGGGTCTCGTCGGCGGTGTGCAGCAGCGCCTCCGGCAGCTGCGCGGACAGGCGGGTGAGCGCGTCGTGCGGCGTGCCGCCCTTGAGCCCATCGCCCGCCACGATCTTGTCGTCGACGCCGCCTTCGCTGCCGCTGGAGGCCTGCACCGGCGCATGCATGAGGCGATCATGGTAGCGCGGGATGTGGGGGTGGGTGGCCGGCGCGGTGAAGCCCAGCACCTCCGGCTTCTTCTTGATCAGGTAGGTCTGGGAGAGGTAGTTGAAGGCGGATGTGACGCCCACCATGCCGATGGACACGCCGATGGCGACCAGGAAGAAGCGGTAGTCGTAGTTGTTCCCGATCCAGGTGTAGTGCATGCCCTCGGCGATGTTGTGGGAGCGCGACGCACCGTCCACCCACGCAAAGTTGATGCCGTAGACGGAGGTGAGGAAGATGGTGAAGATTGAGGTGAAGAGGAGGGAGGCGCCGCCATACACGGGGTGCAGGCGCTCCACCAGGCCGAGCAGCACGGGCCCCGCGGTGGTGGCGCAGAGCATGTTGGTGAGCAGGAAGAGCTGGAGCACGGTGTAGCCCTTGGTGGCCACCACCATGATGGGGATGTTGATGACGAGCACGGCCAGGCGCGTCCAGTACAGGGGCAGGCCGCGCAGGAAGTGGGAGGAGATGGCCGCCGTCAGCCCGTTCTGCATGGAGTCCACCGCCGACTCGTTCATGGTGATGGTGAGCAGGAGCACCACCACGCCCATGGCGTTGGACACCAGCCCGGCTTCGTTCATGGCCCCGCGCAGCGCCTCGAACAGGTACAGGTTGGGGTTGGTGTCGGCCGTGATGCGCCCCGACCACGCCGCCAGCAGACCAAGGAAGCCGGTGAAGAAGACGACCAGGATGACGCCCGCGCAGGCGATGAAGGCGGCCTTGCGAAGCGACCTTTTGATGAGGGGTATTGGAAGTTTCTTTTTTTTGGGGGGGGGGTTCACAAAAATGCGATGAACCGACCACTCATACATGAATGGCTGAGGGGCAATCTGTGCTTGTGTCACACACCAACCAGTAGGATTTCCCCGCCCTTCCTCTCCCGCCCTGACAAGCAAGGATAGCAATATTAATCCCCCCCCACACACAACACACACAGACCCGTGCGCACCTCTTGGAGTGTGAGGCCCAGACACGCTGCCACATGGCCTCGGAGAAGACGGTGGAGACCATGAGGGAGGCGGGCATGGAGAAGATGGAGCCCCAGCCCGTAGCGTTGGTGCCGGAGATGCAGAAGCCCATGGCGTCGTCGGGGTCGCAGGGCATGGGGGTGGGCAGCGGGTAGCGGAAGGTCACCGCCACGTAGATGGCGACGACGAGGACCAGGATGATGCTCAGCCCGCCCTGGACCTGATCGGTGATGAGGGAGACCAGGAGGCCGCCGTAGTCGGTGTAGATCATGGTCAGCACCCCCACCACGATGATGATGGGGTAGGTCTCCGACCCCACGTAGCTGCCAAACAGGGAGCCGATGGTGGTGTACTCGGCCAGCATGGAGATGGACATGTTGAAGCAGACGAAGCAGACAATGTAGCTCTGGGCGATGTAGCCAAAGCGCCAGCCCACGTAGTCGGTGAGGGAGAGGACGTGGGGCACCTTGTTCTGGATCAAGCTGCCCGCAAAGGCGATGACGATGATGGGCAGGCCGGTGGCGACGGCGTACATCACGCAGCCAATCACGCCGGCATAGGGGGAGTAGGAGGGCGGGCCCACCACCACCCAGGCCCCCACCGCGGCGGCGTAGAAGCCAAAGGCGATGCGCGCCGTGGACAGCTGGAAAAGAGGAAGGGGGGGGGGGATGAAGGAGGGGGTTATTGAAGGTTCTGAAGGGGGCATCCCCAGATAACATGGGGAATGCTGCATGCATGCAAGGGCATGCATGCTGCTGGGGGCTGGAGGCAGGCCGACGGGGCTGGAGGCACTCTGGGGGCGAGGCCAGTCGGGGCACTGCAGGGGCCCGGCCGCCCCCCCCCTCCCCCCACCAGGAAAGCACCTGTCCGCGGGCTGTGATGAAGTTCTCCACGGACACATTCTTGCGTCTGACGATGTACGAGTACACCAGGGCGTAGACGAAGAAGGCGGTGAGCACGAAGACCGACAGGGTGTAGCACACGATGAGGAAGCCATGCTGGCTGAGGCCCATCGCGGGAGGGTGCCGGGCTACAACGGGGAGGCATGGGGTCGGGCATCGGGCACACCGCACATCACCAGGCAGATGTGCATACACCCGGCAGTGGGTCGCTGAGCAGGAGGGGTGCCCGGCCGGGGGCAGCCATGCACACGGCAGTACGCGAGGCCCCGGCACCGAGTGGCGCACAAGGCGGAGCCCCGGAACCTAGGAGGCCATCACGGCCGTATCAGGGTAAATCCGCCAGGCCCTGATGCATTGCAGGGCTTGATCCTCCAAGGAAACGGCCCCCGATCCCGCGAAGTGGCGTGTCGCACCTGCAGCCCTGGTTTGCGGCTTTCAAGCCTGGTAGTGGCTGAAAGGGTGTGCGAGCCTGCGGGCCCTACCTACTCCACAAGATGGCTCGGTAATGGCACTATGATGAAGTAACGGCCGCCCTGGATACCTATGTCCAGGGTCCAGATGGCCCCTGGAGCCGTACACGATGAGACCCCCCAAGATTTCGACAAGTGGTCCGTCGCAGTTTCCAAGGGCCATCCTGAGATCGCGACTTATCGGGGAGGCCCGGCCAACGATCGTCTCTGTATGGGGAGAGTGATCAATGTGGCAACCCATCTCCTACTTTAAACCACCATCATGCTTTATAGCCACCCAAATCCTGGAATCTTGGAGTAGCGGCGCGATCCTCGTCGCAGTGTCGGGCTTGCCCCCTGAGCACGTTTTCAATATGTTTTCAAAAGCATGTCTGGGTGCCACGGGCAGTCCGTGGATCACAGCATGAGTTCCAATTGGCAATATTCTTCATTTTTGTACCCTAAGAAAAAAACTGGACTTTTCCCAATGAAGGGGCCCCAGATCGTGGCACTTCAAGAGTCACGTTGAGCCACTTCGCCCTGCATCCGCCGGACTTACCCACAAAACTTTCCTCCAAAATGATGTTGTGGCTTATGCATGATGCTGCATCAGACAGTGGGACACCGTGGACGCTATATGCCGCAACAATGGGGCTCACTATGCGGGAATTTCAGCCGGGCGATCCGCGCTGTGTGCGGGCGCCGAGTCAGATTCTGCCAGCATTTTCTTCCCCACAACATTGAACCCGGGCACGAATCCACACAGTGCTGGATCTCCCAGGTCTACTAGCATGGCCTGTTGCTGAATCTATTGTCATCGTTTTCGAGACTGTACCTGCACTGGAGCTCCATCGGCGGGGATGAGGAGGTGTGTCGCCTCACTCAACAGGCGGGTCTGGGCAGAGTCGTGTCGCCGAGACCGAGCCTGGCGTGTCGGAGCATGCGCGAGGGCACTCACCACTGATGCAGCTCGCGAGCAGGGCGCCACGGCTCGCGCGTGGTGGGCGGGCTCCCTCGCGGTGGGGGCATCTTTCGGCCTCGGGGCGTGGTACCTGGCCACCCACCCTGGGCCTGCCCTCGCCAAGGACGTCTCCAGCCTCCCGGAGTACAGCAAGGAGGAAGTCGCCAAGCACCGCACCCCCGAGGACCGGGTCTGGGTGACTTACAAGGAGGGGGTGTACGACATAACCGACTGGGTAGACATCCACCCTGGGGGCAAGGCCCGGCTCATGATGGCCGCCGGGTCCGCCATCGACCCCTTCTGGTCCATGTACCAGCAGCACAACACGCAGCAAGTGCGGGACATCCTGGAGGGGTACCGGATAGGCAGTCTGGAGGGGGGCGCGCCACCTCCGCCGGAGGACCCCTACGCGGACGACCCCAAGGACAGGTGTGCTGGAGGGGGAGGAGGACCCGTAATGCAGGCCATATATCCAGGGGATGGGGTAGCTCTGGAACTGGCTTGCATCCGGCATGCCTGTTGGCAGGCCTGTGTATCCCCATTCCTCAAGCCCGGCCATGCCGCCATGGAACCGGCAACGGGAGGGAGGACGTTGGAGGATGCCCACTGACCCCAGCACTCCCGCCCCCCGCTACCCCATTCACCCCCTCTCCCTCCCTCTGCAGGCTCCCGGCGCTCATCGTGCGCAGCGCGCGTCCCATGAATGCAGAGCCGCCGCGCGAGCTCCTCACCGGCTCCGTCATCACACCCACCGAGGTGTTTTACATCAGGAACCACCTCCCCGTCCCCAGGATCGATGAGGCCCAGTACAGCCTGCGCATCGAGGGGCAGGGCATCAAGACGGTGAGGAATAGTGGCCGGTTGTATCATTGGGAGGGAGAGAGGGGCAGTATTGAGCATGGCCAGTCAGGAGGGGCAATAATTGGAAAACGCGGCATGCGGACTCGGAAGTGTTGAGGCGGGTGCCCCTGAGCCTGTCCTGGAGGCCACTACGACGAATTCATTGGACATACCATTTCTGTCATCATGCGCTGCCTCCAACCCATGCCTTCATCCCCTCCCACACTTCTCCCTGCTCCTGGTCCTCGCCACCAGCACCATGCCCCCTTTGCCTCCTCGTCCTCGTATACACACACTCACTGCCCCAAGAATAAAGTCAAACACGCAACCCCTGCAGCTGGACCTGTCCCTGGACCGGCTGAAGGCCGAGTTCCGGAAGCACACGGTCACCGCCACGGTGCAGTGCTCCGGCAACCGCCGCAACGACTTTTACGCAGTCAAGGACGTCAAGGGCCTGGAGTGGGGCGGCGCGGCCATCGGCACCGCGGTCTGGGGCGGCGTGCGCCTGGGCGAGGTCCTGCAGGCCGCGGGTCTGGACCCCGGCGCGGAGGGCGTGCGGCACGTGCAGTTCTTCGGCGCCGACGCCGATGGCGCGGGGCAGGCCTACGCGGCCTCCATCCCCGTGCACCGCGCGCTGGACCCGCGCGCCGACGTGCTGCTGGCCTACGAGATGAACGGCGCGCCGCTGACGCGCGACCACGGCGCCCCCCTCCGCGTAATCGTCCCCGGCACCGCGGGGTGCCGTTCGGTCAAGTGGGTGACTAAAGTCGTGCCCAGCGGGGAGGAGGCGGACTCGCTGTGGCAGCGCCGCGACTACAAGGCCTTCTCCCCCAGCGTGGGCTGGGACGAGGTGGACTGGGACTCCGCCCCGGCCATCCAGGCCATGCCCGTGACCTCGCTCATCTGCGAGCCCGCCCCGGGCGCGCGCGTGGAGCCGGAGGACCTAGTGACGGTCAAGGGCTACGCCTGGAGCGGGGGCGGGAACCGCGTCATCCGCGTCGACGTCACCGCCGACGGCGGCGCCACCTGGCACACCGCCGAGCTGGAGGGGGTGGAGCAGGAGGAGGGGCGCAACTGGGCCTGGGTGCTGTGGAGCGCGGAGGTGGAGGTGCCGGGGACGCCGGGCGAGGTGGAGATCGCGGCGAAAGCCACCGACGCATCCTACAACACGCAGCCAGAGGCGCCGGGGCCCATCTGGAATCTGCGCGGCGTTAATTGCAACTCCTGGCCCCGCATCCGCATCGTGGCGGAGGAGGCACAGTAGGGCTGGTGATGGCGCGAGGCGTGTCTTGTGTGCTGGGCGCGGAGGGAAAGGTGAGACATGTTGAGATGCGATGGTGCATGATAGAGACTGTCTCGCAGGATGAGAGGTCCTTACGCCCTATTGCGGGCACTCAAGATGACAAGGATGTTCGTCCTTTTCCCTTTTGGCGAGTGCATCGCTCGGTAGCCTCGATTTCCAAGAGCTCCTGGCCCGGCGTGAAGCTTGACAGCATTGTAGAATCGAAGCATGGTAGAAGAGAGCAGAGGTTTTCTTAGGTTGATGCACAATTACATCCAGGCCCCTCAACTGCCGCCAGCATGTCATCACGACTGGTCACCCGACCAGGGTGGGCAGGCCGTAGGTGACGGCCGCGCCGCCGTTGAGGTAACGCAGGCGGCACCGCCCGCGCGCGGCGTTCACGCTGGCGGCGACGTCCACCGCGGCCCCAGGCTCGCGCCCTGGAGCCTCCAGCCAGTCCTCCAGTACCGCGGCGGTGAACCGATCAATGTCCTTGTCGGTCACGTCCCACAAGTTGGCAGTGGCGGCGGGGCACCCTGCGTGTGACGTGATGGCGTGGGCAGTCCAAGGGCATCAGAAGGGCCGAGCAATGCATGCTTCATGCGCCCATGGCGCAGCCAGCAATGCCTCGGCGTCGAACAACCACATGGGGCGCCAGCCGCCGCCGCGACGCACCGCAGATTTGCTCTCCCCTCTTGTCCGAGCTCCCCCAAAACACCTGCCTCCCCCCCCTCCCCATCCCCGACCTGCAAGGAGGTACGCCAGGACGGCGCCCTGGGCTTCGTCCCCGGCGGCTGCGGGGGGGCGAAGGCGCCCGCTGGAGCAGCCCATAATGAGGCCTGCCGCGGAACAGCGCAGCGTGCGCAGGCGCGCGGCTGGCAGGTACTGCTCGCCGCTGCCGTGGCCGCAGTAGACGAAGAGCTGGCGCGTCTGGAGCGCCTCGGCCAGCTCGGCAGCGGCCGGCGGCCTGCCTGATGTACCCTGCCCGGGTCGGATGAGGGAGGGGGGCGCCGTCAAGCGTGCATGTCGTGCATGCCCATGCATGTCCCCACCCCTGGCCTCGGAGTCATCCCCCCCGACAACCACACCGGTCACTGTCACCCCCCTCGCTTGCCTTCCAGGTGGGTTGGCGCAGGAAGAGGGGCTCCAGGGCCTGCTGGGTGTCCCCCAGGTCGCCCGAGGGATTGAGGCTGAAGAAGGCGTCGCGCGGGTCCAGCCGCCGCGGTTCCGAAGCTGCCCGACAGCTGGCCAGCGCCACGGCCAGGGACGGCATGCGGTACATGCTGTGAGCAAGGCGGTGTGTGTGTGCGTGCGTGCGTGAGGGGGTACACGAGTAACACCTGCGGTGTGACAGCAGAGTCCCCAATCGATGCTGGCCCCCTCGCTGCCCATGCGGCCCGATCCTCCCGGTCCGAACCCGACCCACACCTCTGCTGCTCCAGCCCGGGCACGCTCTCCCAGGGCAGGGCCTGGAGCACCGGGTCCAGCACGAGGACCACGGGCGCACGCTGCACGACCCCTGCTGGGGGCCCCGGCCTCGGCCGGGCCGGCGCGGTCCTGGCGCCGGCCCTCTGCTGCTCCAGCCCGGGCACGCTCTCCCAGGGCAGGGCCTGGAGCACCGGGTCCAGCACGTCCAGCACGGGCGCACGCTGCACGACCCCTGCTGGGGGCCCCGGCCTCGGCCGGGCCGGCGCGGTCCTGGCGCCGGCGGCGGCGAC
>NW_011934189.1:24901-32868 GCF_000733215.1 Auxenochlorella protothecoides
CGGCCTCCTCGGGGCCCAGCCCCGCCTGTGCCAGCACCTCCAGGAGGCGGCGGAGCGCAGGCTCATCGCCCGGCGCGGGGTCCAGCGCGCGCAGCGCGAGCGTGACGTCCGGCGCGGCGCCGTCCGCCGCCGCCGGCGCGGCGGGGCGCCCCAGCAGCAGCGCGTGCCAGGGCCCCAGCCAGTCGGCGCCCAGGCCGCGGGCCAGCGCGCCCAGCGCGTCGTCCAGCGCCAGCCTGGCGGCCCACCAGGCGCGCGCCTGGGCGGGGGTGGAGGTGGGCAGGTCGCGCATGCTGGCCGTGGACGCCGCGGCGATGCGCTCCATCTCCTGCACCCCGCGATGTACGAGGCTGTGGTGCGGGCGGGAGTTCGGGTTGAGAAGGGTCGGGGGAGAGGGGAGGGGGTGGGTGGGGAGCTCCAAAAACTGCACAGGTCTACGATGCATGCTGTGCACCACAGATCGGCTGTCCCATCGAGCAAGGCCTCGGACAGATCCGCACACCTAGTCTGGGGCCCTGGGCCGCCCTCGGCATCGCCGTCGAGGTCCTCGCCGAGAGCGCGCGCCGTGCCCCCGCTCCTCTCCGGCAGGGGCAGCTCCAGCATGAGGGGCGGCGCGCCGCGCTCCAGGCGGCACAGGAGCAGGGTCTGCGGTGCGGACCCCGCCGCGCCCTCCTCACCAGACCCCCAGACCTGCAGGCTGGCCAGTGCGGCGTGTGAGCGCCCGGCCAGGCGGTGGAGGGCCTCGGCCAGGAGGCGTGCCGCCTCGATCTCCAGGCGCTCCAGGAGCCTGGGCAGGCCCGGGGCGGCGGTGGATGTTTTGGGGAGGTGCCACAGCGCCCGCCAGGCGCGCGTCGTGGCGTCGGGCAACGGTGTGTTCGCCGACTCATCTTGCACTGCATCGGCCCCCTGCAGCAGCCAGGCCAGGCAGTCGTCGGTCAGCCTGGCCAGGCGTGCCAGCGCCGCCCCGTCCAGCCCGAGCAGTGGCAGGCGGGCGCCGCTTGCGGGGTCACTTGCCGCGTCCTCTGACTCCCCGTCCACCGCCGTCCTCTCCTGCCTCCCTTGCACCAGCGCGCGCTGCTGGGCCAGGGCGCAGCCCAGCGAGCAGTGCACGCAGAGCGCGGCGAGGTGGGGCTTGCCGGCGGCGGCAAGCACCGGCGCGGCGGCGCGTAGCGCGCGGCGATGCAGGCGGGGGAGGGAGGAGGACAGCAGGACCGCACGCCAGAGGATCGGGTCGAGTTCTGGTTTGGGGGGATGTGCGATCGGACCGGGGGGTTGCCGCCTGCCCCGGTGCGGCGCGGCCAAGCCACGCGTCGATCCCGCCTTCCTGCTTTGGGCCCGCGCAATGGCACCCTCATCGCGTGCGTCGCCCGCCTCAGCACCTGCTTCCCCTCGCCCATCTGGCGGTACAGCGCCGGCACCCCACACCGCCACGCGCCCCTCTGAGCGAGGGGCCAGGGCGCGGGCCGCCGCAGCGCAGGCGGCTTCGCACAGGGCCTGCACCCCCAGGCTGGTTGCCGCGCCCGAGGGTCGGCCTCGGGCGAGCGCCTCCAGGCTGGCGCCAGCGGCGGTGGCCGGCGAGCGCGAGAAGTCGCGCTCCAGCTGCGCCAGCGCCTCGCGCTCCTCCCGGGCTCCGGTGCGAGGCGCCAGACCCAGTCTCTTTGCAGCGCCGTCCGCCGGCTTCACCGTTCGTCGGGCTGCGGGGTCTGCTGCCTCTGCACGGCTCGTCCCCTCCGCCAGCCGGGCGACGATCGCCGCCCGCGCCGCGGCCGCCGCCTCTGCCGCCGCGGCCTGGCCGTGCCTCGTGAGCATGGCCGCCAGGTCCTCGGTCAGGCGCAGGCACGCCGCGCCCAGGCCCAGCGCGGCAGCCTGAGGCGTCGGTAAGGAGAAAGAGAAGCCTCGAGGAGGGATCCATGTGTAAAAAGCGTGTCTCTGAATGCCAGGTGAGTCCGGACGTGCTCGCCGCGGCGTTTCCCTGCTGTGGTCAGGCACTGCAGGCAGTCCTTGACCCGGTCATGAACGCCCCCACCCTCCCAACCCCATCCCCTCGCTCACCAGACGCTGCGCCTCCCGCAGCGCCGTCCTCGCCTCCTCCGCCAGGCCCAGGGCGTCGAAGCCCTGGCTCAGCGCGCGCAGCGTGGGCACTGCCAGCGCCGCGGCCCGGCACCAGGCGCCCACGCAGGCGCCCGCACCGCCGTCGTACAGCAGCGGACTGAGCAGGCGCTGCGCGTCCGCCAGGCACCGCGTCGCCAGCACATGGTCGCAGCGCAGGGCGTGCCGCTCCGCCGCCCACCTCAGCGCAGCCGCCCGACGCAGCTGCGCTGCCTGGCGGGGAGCGCCGGTGGCAGCGGTACCCGAGGCCAGGCCGGCGTCGTCACCAGAGGCCAGGCCGGCGTCGCCGTCGCTGTCCTCCGCCTGGCCGTCGCTCTCCTCCTCATGGTCCTCGCCCGTGCTGCCGTCCTCGTCGCCAGCCAGGTACGCTGGCCCATCCACCGGGTCAAAGAGTGCCAGCCCGCCGTCAGACGCCAGCCAGGCCAGCAGGCGCGCCACTCTTCGAACCGTCAAACGAGTACACCGAGTGGCTCCCTCACGACCATCGCGGGCCTCCGGCGCCTCAAATGACTCGATCGCGATGGCGAGGGACGCCCTCGCCGCTGCCCAGGCTGGCAGGTCCGGAACGGCAGGGCCGACGGTCGCGCTTGGTGAGTCGGCTGAGCTGCCGGGCGGGCCAGAATCTCCCTCGGTGGGCCTCTCCGCCGGCACCTCAGGCACGCCAGGCGTCAGCCCCGCGCGAATCAGCTCCCGCAGCGCCAGCAAGCAGCGCAGGCCGCGCAGCTCGGCGGCCAGGGCGCGTGCCTTCCCGTCCTGTGCGGCGGCGGGGAGGGGTGTGCGGGTGACCAAGAGCGATCTGCATCCGCCAGCACGGACACCGTGAAGGCCAGAGTTCTCGGATAGCGCATGCATGCAGGCACGCACCTTGTGACCCTTCTCCAGCTGCGCCAGGAGTCCCGCCAGGGCCTCCTCGGCGTCGTAGGGCGCCGGAAAGGCCCCAACCGCGGCGCACCGCGCCACGGCTGCGGCGTGGTTCAGGAGTCCTTCCTCCTCGGGCCAGACCTCCTGCAGGAGGAGCTGGGAGGCTGCCACCGCGACGGCGTCCTCCTCCCTCTGCCCCGCCAAGAGCAGGCACGCCTCGGTCTGGGCCGCCTTGCCACCGCCCAGCCGACCCAAGACCGTCAGAACGGCGTGCGGCAGGCCGGGCGCGGGCCACGCCGCGCCGACGGCGCCGGCGACCTCCGGCCCCAGGGACCCACCCTCGCCGCCCCACAGCACGAAGCAGGCAAAGGCCGCTGCAGCGGCCTGGCGCAGCACGGCAGAGCCCTCGTCTGGAGCCGCTCGGGCCAGCTCCAGCACCCGCCGCGCCGCGTCGGCTCGTGCCCGGGCTGTGCAGGTTGCGGCAGCTGCTTTGTCCTCGCACGAAAGTCTCAGCCGGGTCAGGGCCACGCTGGCGGCCGACACGAGCAGAGTGATGGGTGATGGTGTCAGTCTGGGATGGTCCCGACTCCTAGGTTCTGAGGCTGGGTGGGAGGACATCGCGATGTGGGCGGCGGCCAGGCAGCCGGACAGCCAGGCCAGTTCCTGCGACTCGGGAGGCGCACCATGCCTGCACGGCGATGTCGGGGAGGGAGGTGGGATTTGAGGGGGTCAGTGATGCGGTGTGCAGAACGCAGTATGACCAGGAGTAGTAGTCTCTAGACCATGGCACGAAGGCATACTCGCCAACTTCAGAGCAAGGCGACCAGCGCGGTTGCCCTTCCAAACGGCATGGCAGCCTCGGACCCGCCCACCCGAGAGTGTCTGGATCGGCGTCAGCGACTTCAGACAGCCGCGCCAGCCCTCCCCAGCCGCACAGGGCGGACACTGCAATGTCCAGGTCCACAAGAATCTCCTCCAGCCCGCTGCACTGCCCCGAGCTCAGCAGCCTCACGGCGACGCCGCAGGCCGCGGCCGCCGCATGGCGCCGTTCCGGGGGGGGCGGGCTGGCCCCGGCCTCCGCCGCGCGGTACACGACGAGCGGCAGCACCAGGAGCGCCCGTGCCAGCACAGTGCCCTCCCTTGCGCTCAGCGCCGGCGCGTCGGCCTGCCGCGCGGCGGCCGCCCGGCGCAGGGCGTTGAGGGCGGGGAGGCAGGCCTCCGCGTCCTTGACGGGGCAACAGGCCCGTCGCAGCTCGGCCAGGCTGCACTCCACTCGGTCCAGGAGCGAAATGGGGGCTGCAGGGCCGCCGAGTAAGGGGACGAGGAGCGCCAGTAGGGGCGCTGGCGGCAGGGAGGGCGCCAGCGCGGCGAGCAGGGCATAGAAGGCAGCGGCGCCGGCGGCCGTCAGCCGGCGGTGTCCCGCCACGGCCTTGCAGAGCGCGAGCGGCAGGGCGGGGTCGGTGGCGGCACAGGCGCAGAGCACTGGCTGCATGGGCGCCAGGCAGGGGCCCAACAGCTCATCCGGACAGGTCTGCAGCGCACCCGAGGCTGCCTGTTGGGTGGAGGGAGGGTAGGTGCGGGTAATTGAGACCTGGAGTTCGGATGATGTGTTGATCAATTCTTACCGCATTGTCACTGGTGGGACTTCTGGCAATTCTGCAATCGCCGCTGGTCCTTGCCTGACACAGGACACCAGACTGTCCTGGGAAGTCTGCGGCCAGTTTCAGCATGATTGCCAACCAGGTCGGGAAGGTAGCCCAGGCGCCCGAGGACCTGATCTGGGCGGCACCCTGGTGATGGAGGGGCGGGTGTACTAGGGCAGGCTTAGTAAGGAGCTTGCTAGGATTGCTCAGGGCTGCCATGGGCTTCGTGGTTCAAGCCTTTAGCAAGACTCGATCCCGCACCCCCTGCCCAAGACTCGCCTTGCACAGGTAGGCAGACAAGGCCTGGGCATGGTCGGATGCATTCTTGAGTCCGTTCTGACTGCGCATGGCAAGAGGGCGTAGAAGTTTCACCATGTGAACAGCAGACATCCAAAACTGCACTGTCTCAGACACACAAGCCTGCGTCGCGCACGCACCTGAGGACCGCTGGTGCAGCTTCTATGAACTTCAAGGCATCTTCCCAGCCTGATCCCGTCTTGGCACAGCAGAGGGCAAGTGTGAGGAGGCCCCCAATGGCAGGGGTGCAGAGGGCTGCTGGTATTGGGAACCCTACCCTGCTCTGGAATGATGCGCAGAGGGCTGCAGCCTGAGTATGTGCTTCTGGAAGGTGGTTGTGCGACACCAGAGCCCTCACTAATGCGTATCTCAGCTTCAACGACTGGTTAAGAGGAGGTGCACGGCCTGTGCTCTCCAGCACACTACATGCCGTGCTGGCCAGCTCCGACAGAGAGGCTACATCTGGGCCCGCTGAGTCCACAAACTCTGGTATCTGAGTAAGCAGTTTGGTTGCAAGAGTATTCTTCGAGGTCTTGGTGGCCGTGGAGCGGAAGAAGTCGTCCACATCCTGCACTGCGCCACGGAGGTCCGGTCCGCGAAGTCCCTCCAGCAGGGCCTCCGGCGTCGCCATGTATGGCGTCTGGCCTACGCGGACCAGATGATGAGCATGGTGATTGACCCCATGCAGAGCGACGCGAGCTCATCCCCTGAGAGCCCTCGACTGCTTGGGTGTCGCTGTCGCCATTGCCGGGGGTTGTGCGACAGGTGATTTGGAATTGAGCTAGGGCGCAACATGCACAGCATGAAGGTGTCCAGGGGACCGGGATCTCTACCGGCACACCCATTCTGGAGCCTTGCGAGTAGCAAGGACGCATCCTGAACTTCACAAGCCGACTTAAAACAACAGGCAGGCAGCATGCCTAGGGTGTGCACTGGTCCCTGGCGTCACGCCTGCTACCCTTTCTTGCGCAGCTTGGCCAGCCGACCCTGGCCCTGTTTCAGGGCCGGTCTGGGTCGCCCGGCCCCCGCCGCGAACTCCATGTAGCGCATACCCGCAGCGCCAGACAGGGCGGCCATGTTGCCAGCCGTTCTTCTCGCCGCCCCGGATTTCCTGTGGCCCGGATGCGGGGAGTTTGTGATGTACTGAGGTTGCACAGCGCGTGCCACGAGCAGGTCACACCCAGGTCACACTGCTATCTGGCAGGATGCCCAACTACACTCGGCTCCTTCATCATCCTCACCTCAAAGGCACGCCGTCCACCTCGGCCAGGTTCTCGTCGCCGATGTCGGTCTCGTTGGCAGCCAGGATGGCGGCCAGCACATCCAGCTGCTCGTCCAGAGAGCTGAGCAGCAGCCCCTCCTCACCACCTAAGCATGAAGTAGCAAGATTTGAATGTGTGAGGTTTTACTTGATACTTGTTGGGAAGAGAGGAGACTTCTGAAGTGATCAGCTGTAAGCTATGGAAAACAAGACCATGGCACTGGGAGGAGGGGCGGCTGAGTGACGCTGAGGGCAGGGCCGAGTCTGGCAAAACCCCGGCAGCGAGCAGGGGACCACCCTTGGTGGGATGTAAGCGTCCCTGATCATGATTCCTGTACGCAAGCACCACTCCAGCCTCACGACGTCACAACAAAATGCTCGGCATGCGCCCCGCGCGTCCGCCCACCTGCGTTCTCCAGGAGGGAGGGGATGACCTTGTAGCTGTAGCCCTGGTCCACCAGGAACTGCTGCCGCTTGCTGGTAAAGTAGACCTCCTGCGGAGCCAGAAGAGTTTTGAGGACAAGTTGAAAGGGTAGAGGAGGTGAATTTACTCGTTCTGTCCGATGAGAACTCTGCTACAGTGCAGTGCATTCGCGCTCAAAGCACCCCCCTCCTCTTGCTTCGAGGCCAGGCTTGGAATTTCACCGACCAGCGGGCACAGCCCTCCTCCCTCCTCCCCGTTGCCATGTCAGTCCGCCTTCTTTCCTCTGGTTCCTCACCTCCCCGCCCCCCCACCCACCCACCCACCTGGGTGTCGTTGGACACGAGGGTGTAGAAGAAGGCGTCAAACTCCTCGGCCTCCCCCACCCCCAGCCGCGCCTTCTTCTTGCGCAGGATGCGGCCCAGGCGCTGGGCCTCCTGGCGCCTGGACCCCGCGTGGCTGGAGATTTGGACCAGGACGTTGGCCTCGGGGATGTCCAGCGAGTTGTCCCCCACCTTGGACAGGAAGACGGTGTTCACCTCCGGGTTGTGCTTGAAGGCGTGCAGGATGCGGGTGCGCTCCTGGTGCCCCGTGGCGCCGTAGATGAAGGGGCGCTTCATGCGCACCGCGTATTCGCGCAGCGCGTAGATGTTGTCACTGAACACGATGACCTTGTCGCCCCTGTTGGGATTTGGTTTTTATTTTGGGGGGAGGAGATGTTGGAGGGAAGGGTTGGGAAGCCAAAGGGACATGGTTGGGGCGGGGAGACAAGGGGAGGGGAGGGGTAGATGTGCGGGGGTGCCAGCCAGTCGGTGCCCCTCCCCACGTCCCGAGGACCCCCTCCTCAAATCAGACAATGCGAGGCCACCACCCACCGCCGTTCGTGGTACTGGACGAGGAACTGGCAGGCCTGGAGCTTGGAGGGGTTCATGACGTAGAGCAGCTGGCGCTGGGTGACGGGCGTGCCCGGGCGCAGATACTCGCGGTAGAACTCACGGGTCATGGGGCACCACACCTCCGCGCACTGTACGTTGGCGATGTGCCCCGCCCGGGTTAGGTCCAGCCAGTTGGCCTCGTACAGCTTGGGACCGATGAGGAAGTTGAGATCGGTGATGAGGTGGTCCTCCCGCACCAGCGTCGCCGTCAGGCCCAGCTTGCAGTGCGCCTTGACGATGCCGATCACCTGCATGGGTGGGGCGGGGTGCGACGTCAGGTGGAAAGGGGGAGTTTGGGGTGGGGACAGGGTGGGGACAGGGGTGGGGACAGGGTGGGGACAGGGGTGGGGACAGGGGTGGGGACAGGGTGGGGACAGGGGTGGGGACAGGGTGGGGACAGGGGTGGGGACGAGGGGTGGGGACGAGGGGTGGGGACGAGGGGT
>NW_011934189.1:33712-38741 GCF_000733215.1 Auxenochlorella protothecoides
GAGGTGTGCAGGGAGCGCGACGTGTGGAGAGAGGAAAGGGCCGAGGGGGGGCCTGGGCCCAGCATCACAGCACCCTGTCCCCATGACCCAGACACCACCCCTCAGGTCCGGCAAGACAGCAAGATGCAGTCCTCCCCCGCATGAACAGGAGGCCCGCAATCTCCCACTCCTGCTCCTTCCCCCTTTCTTCCACACCCCCCCCCTTTCCCCACCTTGCGGAACATCTGGGCGGGGACAACGTGCACCTCGTCCAGGATGATGAGCCCCCACTCCCGGTTCATGATCTCGTTCATCACGTTCTCGGACTCCTCGCTGCGCCTCCCCGAGTAGGCCACCATGGTGTAGGTGGTCACACAGACGCCCGCGGCCGCGGCAAACCACTCGTGGTTGGCCGACGTGAAGCGGCACACCTGGTCGTCCTGTGGGTGGGAGGGCGGGGGCATTGCTGAGCCGCGGTTGAGTCTCTTCTTGCCAGGCACATGGCAGGTGGCCATGCAACCCCTCATGCCCACGCCCCGCAGAGTCCTCCTCTCCTCCCCCCCACCACCTCACTCCCTCAATCCCCGGAAGACATACCCCACCCCCCTCACTCGCAGCGAGGTCCACATCTGGAACTGGTACTTCCACTGGTCCACCGACACGGCGTTGGTGCAGAGCACGAGGCAGGACTTCTTCATGCGCGCCGCGGCACTGACGCCCACCAGGCTCTTCCCCGCGCCGCAGGGCAGCACGATGATGCCGGAGCGGGCGCGGCCGTTGCCAAACATCTTTGCCAGCGACTTCTCCTGGTAGGGGCGGTGAGATACGTGGGGCCGCAGCTCCATGCTCAGCGTGGGGTTGGCCACGTCGCCGCGGAAGTCGTACTCCTCCAGCATGGGGTAGTTCAGCCCGCCGGGCAGGCACCGCTGCTTCACGTGCTCCACCTGGCGCGTGCAGGGAAGGAGGGAGGATGCAGGGTGGGCGGGGAGGGGAGGTGGCGCAGGCGTGTGGCAATGCATGCAAGATGGGCTCCATCCAGGATGCCTGGGTGCGGCATGGAGCAGCAAGAGCTGTGCGTCGCACCCCTCCATGCCCGGCCAGGTGGGGGGCGGCCCCATTGCCACACTGAAGGCCGGACAGGGCCTCTCACCCACCCACGCTCCCCTTCCCACCTGGGCTGCCTCGATCTCAAAGGCGTGCAACTCGCGGTCGGGGTCGATCTCCACCGGGTCAATCAGGTAGGCGGGGCCGGCCGGCGCGGCAGGAGCCTCGCCTTGGGAAGGTCCTCGAGCCGAAGCACTGGCCCCATCGGGGCCAGCCGCCTCCCCGCCACCTCGCCCCTCTTCAGCCTCCTCCCCCCCCGCCTCCACGTCCGTCTTGGCCAGGGTGGCGGCCGCGGCGTCGCGCACGGCCGCACTGACCTCGAAGCAATCGTCGGCGGCGCGCAGGACGCGCGCCGCGCGGATGACGGGGTCGTGCAGTAGGCGGCGCAGGACGGCGGGGTAGGGCGACTCCACGAAGAAGGCGTTGCGCTGGAGCACCAGCTTGACCTGGGCGCGTCCAGGGGAGTGGCGCCCGGGTTCCTGGGGCTGGGGATGCCCGGCGGCGCATCCATGCACCCCCGGATCCCCCCCCGCCCACCACCACCACGCACACGCACACACACCTTCCTCCCCCACGACATCCCCGCCGCCCCCCCCACCCCCCGCCTGGCAACACACCTTGCCGTAGTTCTCGGTGCTGGCCTCGATGAAGGCCCGAACCTCCGCCGGCAGCCCGCACTTGGACAGCCGGCCCAGCACCCCGACGATGGTGGGCGTGTCCAGGCCAATGGAAACCGCGGCGTACAGGGAGTGGGGCGTGAGCGCATACCTGAGGGGTTTCATTGGGTGGGGGATGTGTGACTGCGATTGGCACGGCCCTGTCCGGCCAGGGTCCCGACCCGGAGCCGCTCCCTTGGTTCGCTGCGGCGCCACGCACTCGTGGATGAACTCGGGGCGGGAGACCGGCTCGGCGCAGGCGATGAGGAAGTCGTAGGCCTGCTTGTAGACGCGGGAGAAGGTCTCCAGGAAGATCCTGCCGTCCGGGCACACCCACAGCGGCCTGGAGGTGGGGGGGGAGGGAGCAGAGATCGCGGGGGTGGTGTGGTGGCTTGGGACTCAGGGTTGGGGTGACAGTGGTGGCTGATGGGCATGGCAGCATGGAGCAGGGCTTCAGACAGACCGGGGCCGCTTCAGTGCCAGTGCACCCTTGGACTGCCCTCCTGGCATCCGCACCGCATGAACCCCTGCCCCTCGCCCCTGCTCAACACCCCCCCCTCACCTATTCGGGTGGTCTGGGCGCATGGGCAGGGACGAGAAGTTGGCAAACTTCTCGTCCTGGGCGCCCAGCACATAGCCCTGGCCGTCGGAGGCATATCCCTCCTCCAGGTCCCAGTCCACCTCCTCAGACGCCTGGCGGGCATGAAAGGGGTCGGATGGGAGTGCTCATCATGCCGAGCGGGGCACGTGCGCTGGCAACACATTCAGGCCGCTTGCTGGGGCTGTGGGGGCAAGCAGGCGCCAGGGCCCATGGGATGAGCGGGTACCCTGTGGGCTCGAGCCCGTAGCAGAAGTCAGCAAGCAAAGACGTGCATCTCGACCCTCATTCACTCGCCATGGACGGAGTACTGCGCTTGGTGGCGCGAGCGCCAGGCCTCCCTCGCCGCTGACTCGTGCCCGAGGCCTGGCCCCCACCGTCCGACTCCGCATCATCTGAGGCCACCCACTCCTCGTCCAGGTGCCGCTGCGACTGTACACAGGGGCGAGGCACCACATCAGGATGTTTTCATGATGAGCCCCATGCTCACCGCATCAATAAAGACACGTTTTGCCCAGCCTCTCACCCTCTGCCGTGCTGTCCGACGTGTGCCAGCCTCCCCCGAGGGCTGGGGCTGCTGGATGGAAGACACGTTCAGACGTACCACTGTGCAATGTAATGAGAGCTACGGGGTGTGATGCTGGGAGGTGGGCAGCAGCAGGGACACCCTGGCACCCCAGAGCCACGGCGCACACCCGTGCTGGGGCGGCCTTGAGCGTCTCCCGACATGGTCGTCCGCCTACCGCCGTTCACTGGGCCTTTTTAAACGTTTCATTTCTACATAATGACATACAGGTACCCCAATGAGGCGGTGCCTAGGTTTTACTGTATGATATGGGGCGTCCGTAAGTGATCGAGGGGAGCTTGTGTGAGCTCTTCGACAGACACCACCGCTCCTGCCACCGAGATTGCCAAACAGACTAATGCTGGATGCAATCATCCCTGCATTCCTGACCCCTCTTGCTCATCCTCCAGACACGAGGTCGCATGCACCCCCCCCGTGCTCCCCATGCTGGGCCTAGGTCGTATCCCTTTCCGACAAGCGTCGGAGGAGGGGGTCTGACTTCGTTCCAGGGACAGGCAAGAGCCCACATTTCTGCACCAATCTCCAGATACGCACACGGGTAGACTCTGTCGATTGCTCGCCGTCAGTGGCAGATTTACGCGGAAGGGGACTCACACGCCAGCAGCGTCAGCCTGGCGCTCCTCCCCTCCTCTGCTGGGACAGGCGCCCCTCGCGACATTGACCCCCGGCCATCCAGTCCCATAAATATCCTGACCGTCTGAAACACTGCCACCACGAGACTCAGCGGCCCGCAATGGCGAGTTCGTCCCCGAATAAGCGGCGAGAGATGGACCTCTATAAATTGAGTGAGTGTGGGCAACCTTCTCGATGCCCCGACACGCCTGTACAGAGGCCCCTGGCATCCGCAGCACCGCTCTGACCACACATCACGAACCTCTCGCAGTGATGACAGACTATAAGGTGGAGCTGATCGACGACAATGTGTCCACCTTTGACGTGGAGTTCAAAGGCCCTGCCGACAGTGAGTCTCCATGGAAGGGTGTGATAGCATCAATGGTCACGGTAGTTCATTCTTTCATTGCTATGCCTGTGTGAGGGGAAATGTGGACGGGTGAGGTCTGTGGCTGCGGAGCCAGACTGCGACCATTCAACCCTGGATCGTTACGAAAACAACTACACTGGGCGGGGCCCCCGCCATTCGTCCCCTCCCTTCACACTCCCTCTTCCCCCTCTGCAGGCCCCTATGAGGGCGGCGTGTGGAGGGTCCATGTGGAGCTCCCCGAGGCATACCCGTACAAGTCCCCCAGCATAGGCTTTGTTAACAAGATCTTCCACCCCAACATCGACGAGGGCGCCGGATCCGTGTGCCTCGACGTCATCAACCAGACATGGAGCCCCATGTTTGGTGAGGAGGGGCGGCAGATGTGTTCATGTCATAGGATTCCAGAGCAGGGGGTGCATGCCGCGGCAGGTGTTTGGCGGCTGCTTGCGGCCCGTCCCTCTGTGTATTCCCCAACCGCTGCCCCCAGGACAGGCCGCCCTGCCCATCACCAGCCACCTCCCCCTCCCCCCGCACAGACCTGGTGAACATCTTCGAGGTCTTCCTGCCCCAGCTGCTGCTCTACCCCAACGCGGCCGACCCGCTCAACGGCGAGGCGGCTGCCCTGCATATGCGGGACCCGGCCGCCTACATCAAGCGCGTGCGGGAGCATGTGCTGCGGCACGCCCAGCCGTCGGACGCGACTAAGCACTGGGACGGCCCGGGGTCAAAGCAGGGCAGCGGGGACGAGGGCTCGTCCGACGGCTTCCTGTCCAGCAGCGACGACGAGGGGCCGCCGGAGGAGCGCATGGAGCTATGACCCCGGCCGCGCCACGCGGCACATGTACACTCACATGGCTGAACTCCGCTGCTGGCCTTCCCTTTCCCCCTGTTTTCATGAACCTGCAGCAGGCCCTCGTCCCTCAAGGAAATGTTCCCGCTGGCACCACAACCCCTTGCCTGCTTGCCTCGATCGGGACCGCCGCTCCGCGTCACGCACGGCGCCTGCTGTGGAAATCCAGGCGTATGATCGCATGGGTTGCAACCAGTCATCCGAGAGCAAAAGGCAAGCGCGGGGGGGGCGGGGCACACCAGTGGACACATCTGAGGAAACATGCTGGCGGGGG
>NW_011934189.1:39780-50045 GCF_000733215.1 Auxenochlorella protothecoides
GGGGCGGTGCTCTCCAGCCACGGGGTCTGGTGTGGCAGGACTCCAATAAACCACGCCGCCTGCTGCTGATAGCAGAAGGGAGACGGCGCTGCGCGCAGGGAGGGGCTGGGTCATCCCATCTGCACGCCGGAAGGGGGGGCACTCGAGTCTCCCACACTCTTCACGCTCCGGGGCCGGGCGACAGCGGGGGGAAGCTGCCGGCCGGGTAGTACCCGGCGGCGCTGCCCCTGGGCGCCACGCCAAACTGGGTGCCCAAGGAGCGGGAGGTCAGTGCCGGCAGGGGGGTGAACACCTTGTTGCCCGCGGCGTCGTACAGATCCACTCGCACTGGGGCGCTGAGGTCCAGCGCCTCGCCGTAGTGGGTCAGGTTCCAGCCCGGCGGGTCCACGGCGGAGGTGCGCTCCACGCGCTGCGCGTTGATGAAGGCCTGGGCGATGGGCCGGTAGCTGTTCAGGAAGTACAGGACCTGCTCGAACGGCGTGCCGCCTGCAGCGGTTGCGGGGGGGGGCGGGAGGGGAGGAGGGTGGACTACTTTCCTTACTTTGTGTTTATACATGGGGAGTCATAGCACACAGCTCAAAGGGGCAGAGGCAGTGCCCTGCCGGTGGAGAAACGATGCGTGCCATCCGGCCGTTCCTGCAAAGTCGCCGCATGGCGGCCTGGGCCGCCGCTCCTCCCCAGCAACACCCCGACTCACCCGAGGCAACCTCCAGGTAGATGAAGTCACCCTCCAGCTCCTCTGCGGTGCATGAGGGGCGGTTGGGTTTGTGGGCCATGTGCCAGGCAAGGGGCATCCTGGTCGCCTAAAGCCCGCATGATTCCCCGCTCAGCAATGGACACAGGCCAGCAGCCCCAGGGACCAGTGTCTGTGCTCGGCACAGTGCCGGTCCAGGCACCGTGGCCTCTGCTCTCCCCTGCTCTACACAGGCGCACACACCGTTCACGAGCGGGAACTCCGTGTCGGGGCCGAGCGCGCTCTCGAGCCCAGGGGCGATCACCTCCGGGACGATGCCCGCCAGGTCCTCTGTTGGTGAAAGGGGCATCAGGGGGGGGGAGCAGGTGAGTGAGTGCTGCTCGCTCGCGATGAGATCTTCGGGCCGTCATGTCAAAGCAGTAGATGCATCCCCAGCCTGATCCCAGTGCCCCCCTGCTCGCCCTCAGCTCCCGCCTTGTGGCCCCAGCGCCCCTGCCTGACCCCAATTCACACACACACACACACCCACCAGTCTCGGGCGTGTCTGCCTCGACTTCAGGCACCACATCATCAAGGCTGGGTGCTGTGAGGTTGGGGACCTCCGCGACAGGGACAGGAGAGGGGAGGGGGATCACGGGTATGACGGCTGCGCCGGGGGCTGTGGTCTCCGTCGCGGGCTCCAGGGGAGTCTCGCTCTCCGGCTCCACCACCGGCTCGCTCTCTGGCTCGGCTGCCGGCTCCACTGCAGGCTCACTCTCTGGCTCCGCCACGGGCTCTGCCACCGGCTCGCTCTCCGGCCCGGTGCCGGGCAGGGCACCGACCACGGCGGGCGGTACTTCGACTGCGATGGCAGGCGGGGAGGCGGCGATCGAGCACGATACTACCAACATGGACCATTGGGCTCTCGAAACCCATCCTACCTGCAGGGGCCGAGTCCTCCAGCGCGGGCACCTCCGCGAGCGGACCCAGGGCTTCCTGCACAGTGATGGGAACTATGTCTGGGATCTGCGCGGCCGCCATCCCCGCCAGGCAGGCGGCCAGGATGACCACGATGAAGCTGTTGGCCCTCATTCCAGCTCTTGATGTCGTCCCTGCCAAAGGTCTGTAAGGATTCGAGCCCCCCTCACGCCAGCGCCGCGCGTGCAGGTTGCTGCGTCGATCTCGGTCCAGACCCGCTGTTCTCGAACCCCTGGCCTCCTTGGAGCGCGTAATGGGGCGCTGGAGCCGCTGGGATGGGTTTGGGTCTTTCGAACACGCTCGAACCGTGTTCATGGGAGGGGCCGAGTGGTGCCCAGGAAGCTGACTCCAGCCGGGTGGCGCGCGCGGGCGTACGAGCAGCAGTGGTATGGGGGAGGGGGGAAGTTCTGCCCTGTGCCTGTATTCCTGGCCCTCACCCCGCGCCCCGGCAGGTACACGGCAATCTTTCACAACAAACATCTCCATTCACACATGGCAGGGAGGAGAGGGGTATATTCAAAACGTCCTCGGTCGCGAGGAGTGCGCGGAGGGCTGTGTGTGAAGGGAGGGGCGGGGGGGAGAGGCAGGGGGCGGCACGCCCGGGCCGCCTGGGTCCAGCCGCCCACACGCTGCACCCCGGGTCACTCCGCGCTGGGCGCAGGCACGGGGGCAGGGGGCGTGAACTGCAGGCCCAGGTCGGTGGAGACCAGGGCGGGGAGGACCACCTGCAGCACCTGGCCGTTGGAGCCCAGGATGTCCAGTGTGAAGGGCCCGGCGGGGTCGATGGTGCTCACCGGGTTCCAGCTCCAGTAGTTGTCGGTGCCGTGCACCAGCCGGTCCCCGTTCAGCTGCGCCGCGGTGATGGTGTAGATGGAGTTGGCGAAGGAGAAGGCCTGGTAGTAGGCGCTGCCCCCCTGCTTCACCAGCATCTTGATGGTGCCGTTGCTGTAGGGCGCGCAGTCCACAAACTCCCAGGAGATAAGGGCGGAGGGGTTGGGGCTGGGCTGGCGCCCCGTCAGCGCCACGAACAGCGGCTGCGCGATGGTCAGGTCCGCATCATAGCAGTTGCCGCAGTAGTCCAGCACCTGCGCCACCCGCGTGCGCCCCGGCTGCTCGCACCGCGCGTCGTCGCACTCCAGCCGGATGCAGAGGCCGCAGGAGTAGCCCTGGTTGAAGAAGGAGGGGCCCATGGCCACGTAGTCGGAAGTGAAGTTGTCGCCGACGTACCCCAGCGCGCAGCCCAGGTTGGTGGCGCCGTAGGTGGTCAGGGGGGTGGAGGTGTACCCCGTCGTCGCCACGCCCTTGTACGTCAGGCGCTGCTCCGCGGGCTGCGCGCCGGGGGCGGCCGCATACTCGGCGGCCAGGGCCAGGCCATCAACCGCTGCGGGGGCGGCGGCGGTGGGGCTGGCGGCGGGGGACTGTGTGGGGTAGATGTGGGGGGTTGGGGGGGGATGTGAATACAGATCTCCGGTGGGGATGGAGGCATACGGGTCTGGCAGGGAAGGGGGCCCTGGAGTGAGAAGCACTGGGCCCTGAGGGGGCCCGGGACATGGCATGCTGCACCCCCACCCATGTGAATGCACAGCGTGCTTGGAGGGGACGCACATGCCCGTATGTGGGCAAGTATGCAAGTCACCATGATCCCGCAATCTATGCCGAAGCTGAGAGCTGATCTCCCAAAATGTGTCGCCCGAACACCCCCTCCCCTCCTTGGACACCCTCGGACAGGCAGCCGCCCCATGAGCATCTGTACCTTGGGCGAGAAGGCTGCGGCGCCGTTCGTGCCGGTGCTCACGGTGGAGCTGCTGGCGAAAGGATCGATCGGGGGGGACGCCGCTGCGTGCCCGTGCAGCGCCAGGCCTGCCAGGCACAGGAGGAGGGCGAGGGTGCGCGCCATGACCTCTGCGGGCCGGGGGTGCTGCGGGGGTGGTTGGGGCGGGGGGGGTGGGCCCGGGAGTCGACAAGGTATGCTCGCAATCTGGGACTGTGGTATATAGGTTCGCCATGCTTTCACATGCCGCTTCATGCCGGTGTGGGGTATGACCCGCCTGTTCACCGTCCCAGCCTTACATGATACTCGGAATCTGGGCGAGGGGCACACGCACCGAGCTGCCGCGGGATCGGGTTTGATGTGGTGCTGCAAAAAAATGTAATGGAATTAATGGAGCAGGGGTTTAAGAATGGGTCAGGGATCTTGGTGGAGACGAGCGGTTGTTATGCTGCGTTGGGGTGGTTGAACGCGGGCGCGGAGCCGACGACAGCAGGAACCGAGTGAGTTGGAAGGGCCGAGGTTTCCTCCTTTCCAGGGGAAGTGGCCCCGGCGAGGCGCTAGACTTGGATTGGGCGTCATAGATGCCTCGTATCGAGGACCTGAGACATGCCCAAGTCCCTATAAATTACGAAATATTCTGTGGCGGGTCTTCAGGCACCCGCGTTCTGTTTCGTCACCTGGGCCTGTCCAGACTGACTGCATCCACGCGCCCGGTTCCCAACGCGGAAGGCGGCAGACACGGGTTGCAATCATCGCCAATACAGGCAGGAGCCGGACCAGCCCCCCCCTCTCCTCAAGTTTGCTTTGAAATCCAGCGCCCCTCCCCTCTCATCGGGCGGGTTTGAAAAAGTGGTGAGTCAGGCTGGGACCTGACGACCCGAGCCCTACGTCGCAGACGCGTCTGCCACGGCCACCCACCCCACCCGCTCCGAAACCCTATTTCCCACCCCCCCTCAGGCCGAGATGTCAGCCCCACAAACCCTTTCCTGCATCGCCCTGCTGGCCCTGGCCTGCTTGGCCCCGGCCGCAGCCGCCGGGTCGGTGCCCCGGGCGCTGCGGAGCAGCGGCCTGGCCCCGGCCCGCGCCCCGGACGCCGCCGCCGCGCCCACGCCCGAGTCCCTGGCCCGGGACCTGGCCGCCGCCTCCGTGTCCCAGGCCGAGCCGGCGCTGGCCCCGGGCCCCTTCGCCAGCCTGCCCAGCCCGGCGGCGGGCCCCCCCGCCGCGGCGCCGCCCCCCCCCAGCCCCACCTGGGTCACTTCCTACACCAACCTGACCAGCTTCCTGAACCCGGGCACCGCCTACGCCCCGCCCCTGAGCGCTGCGCAGCGGGCGGCGGCGGCCGGCCTCAAGGACTGGCGCCAGGGCACCGGCACCGTGTCCGCGGCCCGCGACTTCCAGGAGACGGGCGTGCAGACGCTGAACTGCGGCATCGGGTACCTGAACCCCCACTTCACCTACTACTACGCGGGCGTGTCCGCCACCTACTACGCGGCGGGGCAGTACTGCGGCATGTGCCTCAACGTCACCTGCGTGGACACCGTCTGCCCGCATGCCATGCTGGACTATGCCCTCTTCATGCTCGTCGACTCCTGCGCCTCCTGCGAGGGCGACGACATCACCATCTCCGCGCCGGGGCTGGGCAACATCACCGACGTGGACTACAACATCAACCCCGTCATGAAGCTGGCCTGGCAGCCCGTGGCCTGCAACTCCCTCATCACGGGTGGGGCCTGTTTGGAGTTTGTTGCGAGGGAATGGGGAGGGAAGCGAGGCTTTGCGGCCCGCGGCCCGCTTCCCACCCACCGCTGGCTGGCTGGCGCACCCGGGGTCATGCATGCAACTGCACCCAGCACACCTGGTTGAGGGGGGGGGAGGGGACCTCATGCCCATACGCTTTCTCCCCTCCCAACCCACCCCACCCCCCCAATACCCCCCCCCTTTGCCAGGTGGCATCCGGCTCTGGCCCAGCACGCAGAACAACCAATACTTCATCGGCATCAACTTTTCCAACCTGAAGGAGCTGCTGACCTCCGTCACCCTCTCCGGCATCGCCATGGCCTACCAGAGCTACGGTGGGTGCCGGGCCGGATGGACGTGGGGCGGGCGGGCCAAACCGTGTCCTACTGCGCACCTGCGCTCCTGCCCCGCCTCCCGTTCCCCCGCTCCCCACCAAACTCTCCACTTCCCACCCCTCTGCCCCAGGCTATTGGACCATCAACACGCCCGGCACCCCCATACCGATCTCGGCACCCTACACCCTGCAGCTCACCGCACAGACCGGCGAGACGCTGAGCCTCAACATCCCCAGCATCATCCCCCTGGACCTGGGCGTGAACTTCTCCTGAGGGCGTTACACACCTTTTGCCGTCACCTTGGACCCACCCCTCGTGAAACGAACCATTGCCTCCCCATCCCACCCTGTGCTGGGGTCCAGGGCCAGCTGAGAAGCTGTGCGACCATGCCCCCACCTCCCTCCTTGCTTCCCCTTCCGCGCGGCTCAAGGGTCCGAAGAGGAGTCTGGCGGGCCGGGGTGCGCCTTGCAGCTGTCATGCTGCCCCACCCTGGCTTGCGATCCCCACTCCTATGCTCTCAATTCATTGCACTGCAGGTGTGCCTGACCACACCATGAGCCTAATGGCAAGTGTAGCAACGCTTATCTAGATACTGAGCTGAGAAAGGGGTCGGCGGGTACGTGCACCGCACGTGCATCTGGCACGGACCACCGAAACCCTGCCGGGGTGGATGTCGGTGTTTCGAGTGCTCCCCCACGTCAACAGCCCTAAATATTGAAATCTCACGTTCTGAATGGCATCCTGGGCTATCCTGTCGTGTACTTTGTATCAGGAGCACGGTCGGTTGGGTTCCCGACACCCACAGTCGCGGCGCTGGTGCCGGGCCTCCTCAGCATGTCTCTGTTCGACGAGGGCAGGGATCTGCTGAGCAAGGTGCACTCTGCGGACTCTGGCAGAATACAGACCAATCGGTTCCTGGACGTTTGTCGACTCGTGCTGCAGGCTGTAGGCGAGTCGATGGTCCAGGGAGAGGGGGGGAACTGGAAAGATGGGGGCCATTCCATTGACTTTCCCTGCTGAGGCACCCTCGGACACCTGAAAGCCTGATGGGTTTCTGCTCATGGCGTCGTCCTCCCACCACACTGCACAGATCACCTGGGCACAGGGTTTATGCTGGTGAAGAGCGATGTCGGGGGAAACATCGACAGACTGGCCAGGAGCGCCGCGACCAACCCAGAGCGCTACGACGCCGACATATTAGTCATCGTGGAGGATGAGGTCCAGGCCGGCGGGGCAGCCTCCTCCTCCTCCTCCACCAAGGGCCTGCTCTGGCTGAAAAGGTGGGTGCGGGAAAGGGATTGTCATACCGCCCTCGGCAGAGCGCTCAGCCCCCTTCTGGCGCCGGGGATGGTTGAACCTTCCTGAGCATGGCCTTGTGGCATCACCTTGGGATGCATGCCCATAAAGTCGAATCCTGCGTCTCAGCTTCGCCCCGTGCTGGTCGTCAGGGCCATGCAGTTTGTGACGGCGCTCCTGAACCGTCTGACGGAGGATGAGGAGGAGAGCCTGTCGGCAGCCGCCAGTGAAACCTATTATGCGACCCTGCAGCAATACCATGGCTGGATTGTGACGGGCACCTTCACTGTTGCCCTGAAACTGGTGCCTGCCAGGTGAGCCCGGCGGCGGCCATTGCATGCAGGGTGAAGGCAAGGGCCTCCTTACGAGGCTGCGTACTCCGGCAGATTCCTCACCAAGTCGTCCTCACCACCCATCCTCCCGCTACATACGCTCCTTAGGCAAAGTTTCCTCGACAGCATCGGTGCGGCGAGTCCGGAGGGACTGGCCCGCATGCACACGTTCTGTCAGGAGTTTTCGGTTCTACTGCTGGAGGTGCACCAGTTTCTATCAGAAAACGGACTCGATGACCCTGCAAAAGTCTGAGCCAAGTAGGGCTATGCGTGTAGATGGACACTGTCAGAGGGTTCTGTCAACACAGGGTCAGGGTCACCTCGAGGCAGTGAGACCGGAGCTGAGGGGAAGATCCTGCAGAACACCCGCTCCCACGATGGGCGCCAGCCTGCGGCACGCCTCACAACAACTCAGTCCTCAAACAATAGCGTTCCATCTTAAACTCCTACGTGGATGTGGTGACAGTACGGTTTTGACCTTGGGCTTCGAAGAGCCATGGCCCACGAGGGGCCTGAATTTCTGCCAAGACTGACCGCCGCGTTTGTGGAGCTGGGGACCCGAGATGTCCTCGAAACTCGGGAGTTTGCAGACGCCTGTGTCACGGTGCTCCCCATCTTCAACTACCTGGGTGAGAAGGCGGGGCCCCAGTGGGTGGGAAGGCAGGCTTCTTCAACCCTCGCATCGCCTCCTAACGACATTTGGCGGGGTCCTCCCACCCCACCCGCGCAGGCAGCGTCTTCCTGATTGCAAGGAACGAGTTCTCCTCCAAGGTGAGTCGGAGAGGTACCGACTGTTCGGCCAAGGAGTGTCGTCAGGTACCCACTGCTTTTCAAGGGCGGTCTCCCCTTGCTGCGCCTTAATGCTCCTCGTTTCCTGGGCATCCTCCTACAGAGGGACAGCATTGCTGCCGTCGCTCACCGCCTTCCCATGCTGTATGATATCGTCGAGGAAGGAAAAGCGGTGCGTGGGGTTTGGCTGGCATCCCCTGTCCTGTGCAGAATGGGGTCTGCTGTGCTGCCTGTTCGGGCGCCCCATCGCGTACCTGAGCATCACCCCAGCACCCACCTCGCACATGACCACCTGCAGAACAACACGGTGACCGTGAAGAACAGTCCCGGGCGGAACTTGCACCGACTCATGAACTCCATCCTCTTCATCAGCCTCATCTTCCAGAACCTGGCAAACGGCCAGGCCATGAAGGAGGCTGTGGCAGGTGGGGGCGATCGCGGCGAGGTGCCAGCGGATGCCCTGCACCTTCCTGCGGCGGGGAAACACAGGGAATCGTGGGTGCTATCCTTTGCGGTCCGCTGAGACGTCAGGCCATGTGCCAGTGGCGGCCGCTGCCGTGTTTCACGGCGCCTCCTCCCTGCGTTGTTCGGCCCGGCCGCTGCCCCCTCGATCACATGTCAACCCCCTCTCCCCACCACCCCCACCCCAGAGTCTTACGAACGCTCGCTGGCGCCCATGCACACGTGGGTGGTGCGCGCCGGGATCAAGACCGGGATGATGGCGCTGCCGACGAGGGAGGACTTCCTGCGGGCCCTGGGCGAGACGGAGTCCAGCGCGCTGACCCATATGCAAGCCTTTGTGAAGGCCACGGAGCGCGTGGTGCAGGAGATCGCGCGTCTGTACCAGGGAGTGACGATGCCCAGGTCCGACTTCACTTTCTCTTGGTGGCAGTGAGCCGCCGCCGGTGGTGGCGCCGCGGCACCGGGCGGGTACCAATGATGCGGGGAGGCCAGGGGGGGGGGGGCCCGGCGGCGAGGCCCAGCATCGCCAGACCCCAAGCACCACCCCACCCCTTCTCAACGTGTCTCAGGAGCTAGAGGGGAGTGGGTGGGGTGGGAATTGCGCTCTGCTTCGGCCGCAGACCCGCCAGATCTCCTCGCCCCTTCCACACCGATACAAGCTTCTGCCAATTCATGCGGCGGTGTTGAGCCCTGCATGAACATAGCTGCCCCTGGTCAGTACATTGACACCCTTTTCCCAAACGAGTCGGCCACCTCTGTAACGTGAACTCTCCTGAATGTGGCTCCTCGATCTGGACGGACCACGCACTGTGCTGGGCATGATTTGCTGCGTCGGCCAGTACCGGACCGTCTGCATCCCCGACAATGCATGCAGCGTCGTCCAGGACGACAGCCACGCCCTCAGCACCTCAAATACATGCCTTGAAGATATTGATTGAGCCTGGGTTGAAGTGGAACCCCACTACCGCACCGCAGACTCCTGCCTGAATACTGGCGAGGCCCGGCTGTCCGTGCTTCCCTATCCCGCACCGCACCCCCGCCATGGAGCGGCAGCACCTGGTGGCTGCCTTGGCGGGGTGCATGAATCCCGACCACACTGTCCGACAGGCCGCGGAGCATGCATTGCAATCGGTGCGTGGGCCCTGGGTGCGGTGGGAGAGCACCGTGACTACTCCACGGTGCTGAGCCCTGTGAGCGGGTGCAGCCCACGCAGCGATGCGAGCGTGCCTCCCCCACGTACACTGCGGCCCCCTGCCATCACTGGATCCCGGTCTCGGCTGTCAGCCTGGCAAGGGGACTGGGAAACCGCATGGTCTTCTGCCCCCCCCAACCACCCCCTCCCTGCCCGTGGACGATACGCCAGCCCGATGTCTCTCCGCTCCAACCCATCACCCCAGGCCCGTGCCGCGCCGGGGCAGCTCCTGGGCCTGCTGCACGTCTCCCTGGACCCCGGCATGGACCCCGCCGTCCGCCAGGTGGCGGCCATCGCCTTTAAGAACAGCGTGAAGGAGGGGTGGGGCGGCGAGGACGAGGAGCGCCCCGCCCTGGTCGGCCCAGAGGAGAAGGGCGCTGTGCGCGACGCGATGTTTGCCGGCCTGGTGGCCGCCCCAGGTGCGGTGAAGAGGCAGCTGCGGGAGAGCGCCAGGACCATGGTCTACGCCGACTACCCCGCCGCCTGGCCAGGCCTACTCAACTCCATCGGCGAGGGCCTGGTGTCCCAGGCAAGGCCCTCAGGCTGGAGGCATGTGCACCGGGGGAGGGGGGGCGGTGGGGCCATGGGAACGGCAGCATGGGGCGGCAGGAGGCTTGCGGGGCCGACGGGTCGCACTGTGGCATGGCCTCGCGCTCCCCTGGCCCGCTGCATCCTGCGACAGCTCGCCCAGCCGACGTCA
>NW_011934190.1:0-3236 GCF_000733215.1 Auxenochlorella protothecoides
GCGGAGGCGTCGATCCAGAAGAGGGTGGGAGGGTGGGCGTCCGAGAAGTGCTTTATATGACACCTCGATCGATAAATGGGACTACTGCTCTTGCATACGCTGTGCCAGAGACCAGGAACTGAGTCAGGCATGCGCGCATCGGGCCAGATTCACACCCCTTTCTTCTGGGAGACCTATATTCTATCCAGACCACTATCTAACCCCCCACTCCCGCGGGTGCAAGCGCGCGAGCGCGCCACGGTCAAAGGCGCCGTGCCCCGGTTCTGGCGCCCAGGCTGCGGGCGCCCTCATCCCTTCATTGCGCCTTGGCGATACTCCCTTCTTCCTCAAAGAGCGACCCCAGACAAATTCAAAAGACTGAAGCACCCGAGGCCTGTGAAAGGAGCCTCTTTCCCGTCCCGGCAAAAGTGGTCGAGCAGGGTTCAGGAGCTTCGATCGGTCGCGCCCCACGTTCATGGCTTCCAGGAGCGCTTGAAAACGCGCTTCGGTCATATTCATACTTAAGCGGAGCTCAAGCTGCCGTGTGATCATCTGCCGAGTCTCCCAGACCAGGTTGGTGTGGGACTGACGCGCGCTGGCCGTTGCTGGCGCGCGCGTACGCTGTTGGTGCTCGTTCGGTGTGTGGCGAGTGCCGGACAACGTGGTCCTGGGTGCCCCTTGTATAATGAAGGACGACTACTGTGTACAAGGCATGGACGACCTGCCCCTGCGCCTCGCCCGCGTCCCCCCCCCACACCGACTCCTGACACCTCCCCGCCAGGCACATTCCCCAGTCATGCCCATCCCGCTCCCGCCTGGAGACCCTTCCGCCGTGGAATGGTCGCCCTCGAGGTCATGTCCGAAGCGGGCCCGGTCGGAGCGCCTGCTCCCACCCAGACCCTCAGGGCACCCCGCCCATGAGGAGGTGAGTGCGGCAGCAGTCCTACTGGGCATCGCAGTCTCCTCGGACGAGGGCGGCGACGGGGCGGAGGCAGAAGGCCCCAACGGCGAGGCGCCCACCCCCACCAGCGCCCCCCCCAAGCTCGAGCCGGCAGCAGAGGCGCCACTGCCTGCCCCTGCCGCGGCAGCAGAGGCGGCGCCGCCCGCCCCTGCCGTGGCAGCAGAGGCGACGCCGCCCGCCCCTCCCGCGGCAGCAGAGGCGACGCCGCCCGCTGCTCCCGTGGCAGCAGAGGCGACGCCGCCCGCTGCTCCCGTGGCAGAGGAGGCGACGCCGCCTGCGCCGCCCATGGCAGCAGGAGAGGAGAACGCGATCCCCACCTTTGAGCCCATGGAGGAGGACGCCGCGGCGGTCACGCCCCCCTCCGCCCCCACCCCTGCTCTGCCTGAGGAGTCGGAGCCTGGACCATTCGCGGCCGAGGCCTCCCTGCCACCTCAGGAAGAGGTGCATGCCCTGGCCATACCTGGCGCCGATCTGGCGGCCTCCCCCACGCCCGAGGCCACCCCGGCGGAGGATGGGGAGGCCGGCGCGACCCGCGGCCAGCGACGCAAGCGCGAGTCCATTCCCCCGCCCGAGGACACACCGCCCTCGCTGGACGGCGCGCGCCCGCTGACCAGCGACGGCTACGAGGACGAGGAGGAGGAGGGCGAGAAGGTGGTGGCTTCCCGAGGCCGACGCCGCAACTGTGAGTTGTTGTAGGTGTTTTTTTTGGGGGGGGGCATCGGGCTGTGGTGTCGCGGGTTGATTGCGGTATCACCGAGGGTCATGAAGCCTTAGCTCAAGGGCGTCTTGGGGTTGAGGAGGCCCCTAGTGTGTGACCCATCCTAACCCGCCCCACCTGGTCCCTGCGCGGCTTCATCACCAGATACCTTCTTGTCGCACGAGCCTCACTCTCACCTACCCTCCCCCTCCCCCACCCACCTTGCAGCCGCTGCGGCGCGCGGCGAGGGTGCCGCCCCCACACCCCCATCCGGTGGCTGGTCCGCGGCGGCGGCTGCGCCGCCAAAGTCTGAGCTGACCCTGCTCTGCGAGCGCTTCCAGCGCAAGTATGGGCGCCTGGGCCCCGGCGGCGAACCGCGCGTGCTGCTGCTCAACGACGTGGCCGCCAGCCTGGACGTGCCGCGCCGCCGTCTGTACGATGTGATCAATGTGTTTGAGTCCATCGAGGTGATGCGTCGCGTCGGCAAGCTGACCTACGAGTTCGCGGGCTTTCAGCACCTCCCCGCCCTGCTGGCCCAGCTCCTGGACGAGGAGATGAAGGGTGAGGAGGATGGTCTTTCATCGCGGGCGCCTCGTCGAGGGGGGTGGTTTGGAAGAGGGTTTCCTCGGTGGCGTGCCAGTGCAGGGGTGACGGCTGCGACGGGGGGCTGTTCCCTCCATGCCATGGTGGCATGCCTGCGCATGCACGCCCAGGGGGTCAGAGGCACAGCGCCAGGCCTCGGCACGGTGGGCGTGCGGCCCACATGTGCTGCGCCCGCATTCCACATTGCCCCCCCCCCACACCAACAGGCCTGCCCGTGGACGACCGGCCGCGGCGGGCGGGGCCGGCGCGCCCGCGCCGGCCCCAGAGCCGGAGCCGGCGGCCGGCGCGGCCGTGGCACCGCCCAAGCCCAGCTGCCACTCGCTGTGGGTGCTGTCGCGGCGCCTGGTGCGCATGCTGCTCAAGCACACGGGGCCCATCACCCTGGCGGCGGCGGCGGCGCTGCTGGTGGGGCCCCCCGCCCGCGCCCGACCCGGCGGCCGGCGGCGGCGGCGGCGCGGCGCGCAGCCAGACCCAGATCACGGTGGAGCGCCGCCTGTACGACATCTCCTCCATCCTCTGCTCCGTGGGCCTGATCCAGCGCGTGTACGTGAAGAAGCGCCAGCCCGCCTTCGAGTGGGTCTACGGCTGGCGCCCCGGCGACCTGCACGCGCCCCCCCCCCTGCTCCCCTTCCTGGGCCAGGAGGGCGAGGAGGGCGGCGGCGGCGGCGGCGGCGACCCAGGCCTGCCTGCCCCCGCGCTGGGCGGCGAGGCTCTGGCCGCGCCCGCGCTCACCATCCCCATGCCCCCGCTCTCCTTCCCGGGCCTGGCGGGGCTGCTGCCCCCCGGCCTGGCCATGCCCGGCCGCGCGCCGGGGGAGGAGGCGGGCGCGGGCGGCGGCGACGCCGAGTCGACGGCCGCCATGCAGGCGCGCATCATGCGCAGCCAGTTCCTGCAGCTCCAGCAGCTGTCGGAGATGGTCAGCGCCGCGCCGCGCGTGCCGGGCAACCCCGTGGACGAGGTGGCGGCCATGGTGCGCGCCGGCGGCGCGCCCGGCAT
>NW_011934190.1:4138-13443 GCF_000733215.1 Auxenochlorella protothecoides
GAAGACGCCCCCGGCAAGGACGGCGACGCGGGCGCGGGTGCGGCGGCCGCCGCGTTTGCGGGCGCCGCCGCGGCGGCCGCCATGGCCGCCGCCGCCGGCGGCGCGGAGGGCATGGAGCTGGCGCCGGGCATGGGCCCCGCCGCCGACCCTGCGGCGGTGGCCAACTTTGCCGCGGCCATGGCCGCCAACCCGCACGGCATGTTCATGTGGGCGCCCCACCTCTTCCTCACCCCGGGCCTGCTCCAGGGCGGGCTGCTGCCCATGGGCTTCCCCCCCGCGCCCAAGGCCGAGGGTGAGGCGGGGGCCGGCGGCGCCGCGCAGGGCGCCCTGCCGCCCATGCCCTTCCAGTTCCCGGGCTTCCTGCCCGGCGGCATGCTGCCCACGGTGCCGCCGCTGATGGTGCCGCCGCCGCCCGCGGTGGCGGGGCAGGCCCCCAGCAAACAGGGCGAGGAGTGAGCGGCGGCTACCATGTGCCGCCCGCTCCACCCTTACATCGCCCCCATAGCACCTTGTCCCCTCACTGACTGACTGCCTTTCCTCTCCCTGCTTGCTTGGCGAGGGGGGCGCGGGGCGACCCCCACCCCGAGCCCCTGGACACCCACAGGACCTCACACCACGACCCTACGAAGTTTAAGGGTGCTGCTGCTGCAGCCCGCTCGATCTGCTGTGTGTCTGTTGTTATGGCGTAATCGACCAGTGTTAAGGCTTGGGTGAGTCCAGGCCAGGAGCAGGCGGAGGAGGCACGAGAGTGAATGTTCGCTTGGGGACCAGCTGGGTGCCGTGCCAACCACACAACGAGTCAAGACGTATGCGTGCGCATCCCGAGCCGGCACATCGTTTCACAGCCAGCGACATGACCCGAGGCGATCGCCCGCCAGCCATGACACTTTAACCCTCCTGCCGATCATGGGCGAGGGCCGCGGCGGGGGGGACCCACCCCGGCGCTCGTTCTCCTCCCTGGATGCGCCGGTAAGGGCAGGCTGCGGCTGTGGTGCTCGACACCGGCATGTCATGATGCGGCTTCGCGAATTCATGGCATCCCGTGCCTGCACATGCGGCCGGAGCATCACGGGCTGTTGCCTTCATGCTTCTGCAACCATTCCCCCATGGCCCCATCGGGTGCATAATCCCAGCTCATCGCCTCCGAATCCCCCCCTAACCGCTTGCCCTCCCTGGCCACAGACCCACGAGACGGTGCTGCAGCTGAAGCAGCGGGTGTCGGAGCTGGAGTCCCAGATCAAACACCTGCAGGACGAGAACGCGATGCTGGCCGGGTCCCAGACCTTCCAGGCCTGGCTCCCCGACCCGGGCCAGGGCCCCAGCGCCGCGCGGGCCCTGGCCAGCGCCCCGCTGCCCCAGCGCGGCGCGGGGGCGGTCATGCCCGGCCACCAGCCCCCGCCCCCGCTCAACTCCGAGCTGCTGCTGCTGAAGGAGCGTGCGCTGCACGCGGTCCGGGAGGGCATCGTCATTGCCAGCTGCACCCTGCCCGACATGCCCCTGGTCTACGTCAATAACGGCTTCTGCCGCCTGACCGGGTACGCGCTGGAGGAGGTGCTGGGGCGCAACTGCCGCTTCCTGCAGGGACCCGCCACCGACAAGGCCACCCTGGACCGGCTGCGCTCTGCCATCAAGAACGGCAGGCCCGCCGTCGTGCAGCTCATCGTGAGAAGAGGGGGAGGGAGGGGGGAGGGGCTGATTGTATGAGGGGGGGGTTCATGAGGTGGGGGAGCCTTTGGATGAGTTCAGAGGGCTGGGCCGCTTGCGTGGCCACCTCGTGAGCAGTGGCCCCAGATGGCTGAATCCTGCGCGCCTGGCTTGCCCCCTCCACCCTTCGTACCGCCCAGAACATGCTGCGCACCCCTCGCGACACCATCGACCCCAACACCCTCCACCCTCCCCACCTCCCTCCACCCCTCACCCATGAAGAACTACAAGCGGAACGGCGACCCCTTTGTCAACTACCTCTCGGTCACGCCCATCTTCAGCGCCAAGGGCAGGCTGTCGCACTTTGTAGGCATCCAGGCCGACGTCACAGACCTGACCAGCCACAAGCAGGCTGCCCTGGCAGCCACGCACGCCGCCTCCCTGGTGAGCTTGGAGGGCGCTGTGCTGCCTTTTTGAGACTTGTGGCGGGGTGTCTGGACGTGCATGGGAATGGGTGGTTTGGCGTAGTAGTAGCACGATGACACATGGCTAATGCTATTCTGGTGCCTGACTCTGTGCCCCCTCGCAGGCTTCGGCGGCCACGGAGGCCAAGAGCCAGTTCCTGGCGCGGATGAGTCACGAGATCCGGACGCCCCTCAATGGGATGATCTCGGTGGGGCAGATGCTGGCGGGGACCACCCTGGACCCGGTGCAGGTGAGGGGTTGCCTGGGCAGGGAGGGGTCCGCTGTCATGCCATGCCACGAGAATCATGTGGAACGCCTGGAATGGGTGATCCCTGGAGGCAGGTTGTTTTCAGACCTTGTTGCCCCTCTCCAGCCCCACACACACACCCACTCGGATCCTCCGCAACACACACCCGTGTCAGAGAGATCTGGTGGACACGATCAGGGTGTCTGGAGAGACGCTCCTGACCCTGGTGTCAGACATCCTGGACGTTTCTCGCATCGAGGCGGATCGCATGGTGGGCGTGGGAGGGGCTGGGCTGGGGCGGCTGGATGTGGGAAATTCCTGATGTCCTCAACCCGAGTCGCCCGGCCCCGCACTGGCGTGCCTGATCAGTGCCGATGCGTGCCACCCTGCCGGCCGCCGCCCGTGCCTGATGACCACCCCCCCCTCACCCCCTGCCTCCCCCCATCTACCCAAACAGGTCCTGAACCCCAAGAAGGTGGAGCTGCAGAGTGTCATCGAGGCTGCGGTGGAGATCGCGGGCCTTCTCGCCGCCGACAGGCGGCTGCAGGTGGGGGCTGGGGTTGGCATGTGAAGTTTGGGTGGGCACGACCCTGACACCATGCAGCCTGGACCAGTGCACCCCACGGCCCGACCCTGGCCAGCCGCCGATACGGCCCTCCACATTCACCACTCGCCATGCTTGCCTTCCACCCCTAGATGGCGTATTACCTGGCCCCTTCGGTGCCGGCGACGGTGATCACCGACGGGCCACGGCTGCAGCAGGTCCTGCTCAACGTGCTGAACAATGCCGTCAAGTTCACGGAGACGGGGGCGGTGCTGTTGGAGATGTGGGCCGTGCCAGCGCCCCAGGCCGCGGGGTCACAGCAGTCGGGCGACCCGGCACGGGTCGAGGTCGGAGGCACGCGGTTTGCCCCGCCGGCCCTCGCCGCGCGACGGAGCTTCACGCTGCACTTCAGGGTGCAGGACACCGGCATCGGCATCGGACAGGCGGACCTGAGCCGCCTGTTCCAGCCCTTTTCCCAGGTGGATGCCTCCCAGACCCGGGCTTTCGGCGGCTCCGGCCTGGGCCTGACCATCAGCATGCGGCTGTGCGAGGCGCTGGGCGGCAGCATGTGGGCCGAGGTGGGTCTGCAGTGGGAGGGAAGGGGGCTCCTCGTTGGTAAGGCAGGCTGGAGTTTGGGAGGTTGGGTGTGGGGTTGTGCACCCAGGCAGGTGGAAAGGCGTGAGTGATCCCGCCAGGCACTGGCATGCTGGCCTCCCACGCCGGGCAGGGTGTGCTCTGCATGCACGCTTGTGCACGTCCTGCCAGTGTGGGCCTCCCTCGTATCGCCGCACCCGCTCCCATGCACAGTCCCGTGGGCTAGGCTGGGGTTCCACCTTCCATGGGCACATCCGCATCGAGGCGGTGCCCGAGGAGGACGATCATGCGGCAGCGAGTGCCAGGAAGCCGAGCCGGATGCCCTCAACGGAGCGGCCCCCCAGCACCCCCAAGGGGCTGCGTGGGCTGCGTGTCCTCCTGGCTGAGCCATGCCTGGTGGTGCGCCAGGTGAGGAGGAGGAGGTTCTAGAGGGGACCGAACGGATCGAGAAACCAAAGGGAGAGTGGGAAGGGGTCCCCTGGGAGGTCCATGATGGCTCCCTGGCTGACCAGCTGTAAACTGCTGAGATCTGGGCAGCGTGGCACATGGCGGCATGATCAGTGCCTCTGGCCTGCCCTGCGCAAGTGGAGCCCCGTACATGAATACACTCACACATCCCGCTCTTCCTCCACACTGCACGCACGACCCAGGTGGCTGCCGTGGTGCTGAGGCGTGCCGGCTGCACCGTCCTCGCCCCGGACAGCGAGGCAGAGGTGGCGGTGAGCCTGCGCCTGAGGAGCCCCGCCGCGCAGGGCGCCATGACGAGGGCATCCGGTGCGGCGCCCTCGGGTGCGGGGCCCTGGGATCCGGCTGCCGGCGGCGGCAGTGGGGCGGGGGCCACCCTGCGCCTCGCGTGCGAGGTGGACGAGCTGGAGGTCCGCCCCACGCAGGCCGCCCGCGACCGGCCCTTTGACATCGTGGTCATGGATGCCCGCCTGGACGGCCTGCTCCACCTGCTGAGCTGGCACGCCGCGCCGGAGGAGGCCAGCTGCGTGGTGGGTTGGAGGGGGGGAGAACAGGAGGAGGGACGAGGTCGTGCATTGGCGGAGCCACTGGTCATGGAAACAGAGCAGTGGCGCTGTGTCGGCGCAGTGTTCACAGGGCCGCCGCGCATTTGCCTCGACTGCTCAGGGCGCCGCCGAGACCCTCCGCCGTCGCAGGTGTTCCTGGGGTGGCCGGGGGAGGCCCACCCGCCGGGGCTCGCAGCCGGTCACGGCGCCGCCCTGGTTGGGCTGGAAGATCTGCACCTGGGTGGCTCGCCGGCCGAGGGGGCCTCACCGTCCCCCCACGGGGACAGCTGCTTGCCGGCAGCCGCGGCCCTACCCCCGCCCCTCCCGCGCCGCCTGACGTACGCTGTGGTGAGCCGCCCCGTGCGCCACACCCGCCTGCTGAGCGCTCTGCGCCACGTGCTGGCCGCTGCGTGGGGAAGCGCGGCGGGTGGTCGAGGTCCCGCGAGCGGGCCTCGGTGTGGGGGAGCGGCTGATGCACGCCATGCTCCCGGCACATGCCTGAGCCGCGCGGGCGGCGACGCCGGCGGGGCGCCGCCGGCGCCCTCGCCGGGTGCTCGTGCCGCCGCGAGGGAGAGGCGCGCCGGCATGCGCTTGCTCCTGGCCGAGGACAACGCCATCAACATGAAGGTTGGCGGGTGCAAGGCATCGTTGGGGGTGGCCGACAGCGCTCTCTGCTGCCTGAGGGCGGTGTGGGTTCGGGGTTCAGAGGGAGCGCTGGCCGCAGTCGCCCTTCAGGAAGCCGCGGCCAGGGGCTCAGGTCGATGGAATGCCTCGCTCCCCCACCGCTCGGGATCCAAACACATGCTGCCTCTGCCCCTCTCAAGGTCGCGCTGCGCCTGCTGGGCCGCATGGGGTACACCCAGGTCGAGACGGCGCAGGACGGGGAGCAGGCCCTTTCGTCCCTGGTCGAGGCGGGGGGGCCCGACGCCTTCCACGCCATCCTCATGGACCTCCACATGCCCGGACTGGTGTGTCGGGGGGCACTGGCGGGGCCAACGTGGACTGGATGCCCCGCGCGTGTGGGCGGGGAGGGAGCGAGGGGGCCGCCCCTGCCGCCGGCGGCGGCCGTCAGAACGTGGACGGGCCCCACACCCCTGCGCCCTCCCCCGATTCACCCAGGATGGAATTGAGGTGCTGGAGGAGGCGAAGCGGCGATGGCCGGAGTTCCGGTCCCCCTTTGTGGCGGTGACGGCGGATGCCTTTCAAGAAACCAGGGACCGATGTGTCGCGGTGTGTGCGGAGTGGTAAGGGTGGATGCGGGGGGGGGATTGGTTCTTGTGGGCAGGCTCCCTGATGGGAGGTGTGTTGGACGGGGAGGGAGGATGGCACTGCACCCCACTTCCAGACGCCAGCACCCCCGCAACTCCTGGAATCGTGAGGCTTCAACCCCAGTTCACTCATCTGTGTGATTCCACAGCATGGGTTTGCTGGGTGGCTGGGAAAGCCCTTTCGGGTGGAGGACTTTGAGCGTGTGCTGGAAGAGAGCACGGATGCCCCTCCTGAAGCTGGAACCTGATGGCTGGGGGCCCACCCTGGTACGAACTCCAGTTCAAGCATGCACGAGGTCCAAGCACAGCGTGCCTGGCCCCTTGGTGTGCAGGGGTGGCCTCTGCACTCCACAAGCAGGACGCCCCACCTTGCACCACGCTCGCTTGGCGGGGGTGTTCGGCTGGTGTTTGTACATGTTGTGCTTGATGTTCTCAAGCACTTCGCGGGATATATAACTGGCAGGCCAGGGCAGGCAACACGGGGCAGGTAACCGCCCTTTGCTGTCGAGTAAATAAATCAGAATCAAGAATGGGCCGGAGACGCCCGGCCTCCAGCCTCTGGAATCATGGGGAAAAGACCACGCTGTTCATGATGCTGTTGTACTGGTCGTCTGAAAGCGGATTGTTGGCCGACCCACCAACCCCAGCGGTGAAGCTTGCCCCAGTCGTGTCGCCGGCTGCTGCTCCGCTGGTGGCTGGCGAGGGAGGGGCCGAGGGGGAGGGGCTCGCCGTGCCAGGGGAAGGACTGGCAGCTGACTCGGAGGTGGGGCTGCGTTCATTGGAGGGAATGGGCTGTCAGGGGTGTCTTGAAAACGTGGACGAGACAGTACACTTGATTCTGCCGGGAGGGGAAGCACGGCTGACACAGATACATGAGGATTAGGGTGCCGAGTCTAACTTGCAATGCCAAACTTCCAAAAACGCTTCATCTTATAAAGGTCTATGTGACTGATGCAGCCTAGGTAAACAGCCCAACCTCATCCCACCTGCTGCCACAGGTGCAGGTTGCCAGGACATCCGTGGAGCTAATGGAGCTCCCTATGCTGGAAAAGCCATTGCCACTGCAGAGCAGGGAGTGGGTTTGTTCGTCTCCTCAATGTTCTCTTCATCAAGGAAAAATTCAGTGCGAGGCTGCTTGAAGCTAACACGGACCCCAATGATGCTGGGAACACGACTGCTGCACCACCGCCCAAGGTCCTCCAACACCTACCACAGACAAACAGCCGCATTGGACCACAATGGAGACTGGCAGCAAGATGCTGATGAAACTGCCAAGCTGGAAGCTGTGCAGGCGGACAGCAGGTGGGACCTGGCCATCTCTTGCGTGGCGCTGGAGAGGGCTTGGCATGCCGCATTGTCCGCCTCGAGGTTTGAGCAGGGGCTGCACGAAGAAGGCGCCTGCAGACGCCGTGCCCCAGATGCCGGATGCGGCGCGCGCACACCGTAAGTCGGCAGAACGATACATGACAAGATAATACAAATGGCTGGCAGGATGCCTCTCTCCCCCAACAGAGTCCAGGGGGAGGGTCGCGGGGTGGCCGGATACCACCCCATGGCTACCCACACCGGGACACAAGTCTCAGCCTAGATTGCGTCAAGGTGGGACTCCATTATTGAATGTGAGGCAAACTTGGATTTCGACTGCGCTCTGCCCGATCTCGGAAGGGGTGTGAGGGAGAGGGGCCACTCCCCCTACATTGGTCCCCCCCTTCATCGACCCCGGAACTTGGGACACTATTCCTCCTGGCCCCGGCTTCATGCACCACCAGGCCTAGTGCAGGGAGGGTGTCAGATCCAACCGACCGCAGGGGAGCGAGGTTCATCGATTTCTACTCCACATTACAGCGATCACTCTGAAGCCACGGGCCGGCTCGTTGCCGCCTGGACTGTGTCCCCCGGCACCGCTACATAGGCACACCCAAGGATTGCTCGTCTGCCGTCGGGATCTGCTCTCTTTCCGCTTCCCCCGAGTAGGACGGACCTAGCTCCACATCCGACACCCATTTTCTGCTGTCTGACTGGACGCGAGGAGTGCACGGGTGAGACGCACGGAACGCGGTGCCAAATCTCACGGCGGATCCACGCCTCCATGGCCCCCCCACCCAATGGCGTGACAGCAATGGTCCCCACGCCTGCCCCTCCCACATCCCTTGATTCTTCAGGTCCACGAGCAGCCTCCGGAGCGGTCGAGCGACCGTCGCTCCCTTCCAGCCCGACCCCCCCCCCCATGAGGACGTCCCCGACCCTGCAGCATGGGCTCTAGGCGGGGACTGGTCCGGCCCACGGCACTGGTCCTCGCCCTGACCCTGCTCTCAGGGTGGGCTCCACAGGCCCAGGCCCAGAATGCCGCCTCACCCCCAGCCACGGATGGGTCGCCCGACGTCAGTGCCCTGTCCGATACCTGCCCGGTGACCTTGTCCTACGAGGTGAACCTGGGGCAGGCGACAAACACGACGTCGGTACCCATCTTCGTGGCAACGGTCACCGTGCACAACCTAGACGACAATGTAGGCCAGGGGGGGAAGAAGGGGCCGCAGGTGTCACACCTGTGGGCACAGTGCGGCGTGTCCTGCCGCCCAAAGGAGACTCGGCCTGTCCTGCCTTGAGAGGCCCAGCCTGCTCTGCTGTCTCCGGACTCGTGGGCATGATGCCCTCCGCACATGGGTGTGGGACTCAGCACCCCCGTGCAATCGGCACACAGATCACCATTGAGGAGTGGCAGTTGAGCTGGGACTTCCCATACTCCTCTACCATTGCTTCGACGCGGGTAAGGTTGCAGGGGGGGCCTGAGGTTGCAGGTGCCACGCCGGCTTGTGATGGCGGAATGCAGAGGCGCAATCCCTGCGAGTTGGGATGCCCAGACCATGATTCTCCATGCCCATCAAGGTCCCTCTTTCCCCATGCTGCAGGATGTCTTTGACCCGGACGTCTTCCTCCTGACACCGGGGGAATCCAATGTGGAGATCATGCACTCGGACAGCAACAAAGTGCTGGCCCCAGCTGGCGTGTACCAGTTTGGGTTCCTGGGGACGAAAGGCGACGGTGAGTCTTGAGCGGCAGTAGCGGGTTTGGGCCTGAAGTGTGGAGGAGGAAGGGCTGGTCCAGCATCATCCGGTCATGAAGGGCCCTGGCTGGGCGGGTCAGCTCCCTGCAATGCCCTAGGGACCTTGATGTTCAGGCCAGGGGGCCTGTGGTCAAAATACCTGACTGCGGAGTTCATGTCACACACCTCCAGCTTGCTCCCCACCTCATGGTCATCCCATGTCGCCCACCTCAATCGACACACACCCATCACCCCCACAGAGGTGGTGAACAGCAGCAACCCCTTCAACGTGGGTGCCATCCAGTCGGTGCGCTTCAACAACCTGGCCTGCTCCATGGTCGACAGCGCCATGGTTGCCCCCGTGGCCGCCCCCCCGCCCGCCACGGTGAATTCCACCTCCATCGACGACCCCAGCGTCATCCAGGTGCGCAGGCTCTTGATGTTCACTGTCGTACGTTTAGGGGGGGGTGGGGGGGGGGTTTAGTGGGGC
>NW_011934190.1:14356-47100 GCF_000733215.1 Auxenochlorella protothecoides
GCCCGGGCTCTTTATGTTCCCCGGTCTTGGTTTAGGGGGGGTGGGGGGGGGGGGTGTTATGGGGCTCAAACTGGAGCAGGGCACAGGATCCCCAGCAGTCCGGCCTGGCTGTGGCAGGACGAGGGGCGCTGTGCAGGGAGGGGACACCTTGCGCTGCACCCCAGGGGGAGGGGACACACCCTGTGAACTGTGTGCCTGATTCTCCTCACCCTGCAAGCCTGGGCCAATCCTCCCACACCAACTGCAGGTGGAGTACACGCCCATTGTCTACATTGATCAGCCCCTGGAGAACACATTCACCCAGTTCCTCGTCAGGTGCGGGGTGGGCGATGGAGCAGCGTGGCACGAAGCGTCCCGCCTTGCCGAGGGCTCCAGTGGCGCTGGCAGTGCTTGGTTTGCGTGCGACTCGCATTCTGGGGGTCATTTCAGAGACCGTGTGGGCCCGAGGACTGCCTCCTGTTCCCCTTTTCAGTGGTACAGAGACACGTCGCCCGACCCTCCCCCCCTCCCCCCCCCCCTCCCTCCTCGATGCAGGCTGCGCAACATCCAGAACGCGTCGGTGGTGGACCTGGAGGACGTCACCTTCCAGTACTGGTTCAACGGCCCCGCGGGCAGCCTGCCCGTGGTGGCCGAGTACGACCCCGGCCAGGTCTTCCTGGCCAAGTGCGAGTGGGCGACGACAGGGTGCGAGACGGTGAACCTGACCATCGCGCTGGGGGACGTGGACGTCCCCGGCGCGCGCTTCGCGGTCAACGTGTCCATGGGCCCGGGGGCGGGCAGCCTGCTGCCCAGCGGCGAGAACGCGGTGCCCTCGCTCTTCCTGGGCCAGGGCATCGACGTCATGGACCTGCTGGTCACCATCACCACGCGCCAGGGCCTGGTCACGCTCAACTCCTCCGCCGACTACTCCTTCCTGGACACGCCGGAGCTGCCCACGGAGGGGAACGCGACCATCGTCAAGCGCCGCGCGGTGACCAACCCCCGCATCCCCGCCTTTGTCAACGGGACGCAGGTCTGGGGCGCGCTGCCGCCCACAGGCTGGGCGCCAGGGTCCGCCGCGCCCGCGCCGGCGGCGGAGGGCGGGGCGGGAATGACCACCGGCACGAGCAATGGCGCCGCGCTGCCGGCGGGGGTGACCTGCGTCGCGCTGGGCGGGGCGGCGGGGGCGCAGAGCTGCAACCTGGCCGCCACCTACTGCTGCGTCGCGCTGGACGGGGCGGAGGTCTCGCCCTTCATCCCGCCGGACCAGGGACCGGAGGATGCCCTGGGGCCAGACGTGGAGCTGGTGGACGAGCCAGGTGAGGACGAGGGTTTTTGTGGTTTTGATTGCCTGTGGAGGGATCGAGCGGGTGAGAGGAGCGGGTGCGGGCCCTGGGCAGGACGTGTGGGAGGTGGGGGGCCCGTGCGTGCGGCGCACGGCTCCGGCCTCTCATCTCCCTCCCACCCCTTCCTTTCCCCCGCGCAGGCACGCCGTCGCCGCCTCGCCCCGTCCCGAGCCCCCCCCGACTTCGCCGGCCCCGCCGCCACCCGACGTTGGGACCGCGAGCGGGGGCCCCCTGACCCCGGACGGCCAGCCCATCCAGCCCCCCTCGGGCGTGGCCACCTGGGTGGTGGCCGTGGCGGTGGTGGCCTCCTCCCTGGTGCTGGCCGGTCTGCTGGTGGGGCTGCTGGTCTGGCGCCGCCGCCGCCGCCTGCACGCGTCCCTGACCGGGGGCGGCGCTTGGGTCAAGTCTGGCGACGCCGAGTCCGGCGAGGACAGCTCCACCCCGCGCGGCGGCTTCGGCGGCGGGCGGGGCGGCGCCAAGCCGCCGCCCGGGCCGGGGCCGCAGCGTGGCGCCGCGCCAGGCCCGCTGCAGTACCCGGGCACGGGCCGCCAGCCGCTCATGGTGTGGACCACGCCACGCATCAAGCACAACCCAGGGGTGGGGCCGTCGCCCAGCAGCACGCCGGGGTCAAACGCCATGCTCCTGGGGCCCGGCAACGTGCGCAGCTCCAACGGCAACGGGTCCCTGGCCCGCTACCCCTCGGGCGTCAGCGGCGTCAGCAACGGCGACCAAGCAGGTGGCGGGCTGGGCGGGGGGGGAGCGTGGCCATGGCAGGGACTTGCGTCTGGGGGTCGTCATCAAGGTTGCGTGCCGCCCCTCTTTATAACCGGTCAACCTCCCGCGCCATCGCCTGTCCGTAGACTGCGTTTGACACACGCCTTTCCCCCTCCCTCCCCTTTGCAGTGGTGGACTTTGGGCCCGCCTACTGGCAGAGCCTGAGCAACCAGAGCACGATGTACAGCACCGGCCCCGGCCAGCGGCTGGAGCGGCTGGACTCGGCGGCCCACGGCTTCGCGGCCACGCCGCGCGCCGTGGGGGGCGGCGCAGGTGCCGCCCCCGGCGCGGCCCCCGACCCTCGCCCCGACATATCGGCCCTGCTGGAGAAGAAGGCGCGCACGGTGCACCCCGTGGAGGGCGGCCCCCGCTTCCGGGACGACACCGACGTCCCCCCCCCGGCCACGCACACGCCCCCCGGCGACGACCGCGACCGCGGCGTGACGCGGTGCCGCAGCTGGACGGGGGCGCTGGAGGAGCCGGGTCGGCTGGAGGACGGCCTGCCGGCCGCGCTGCGGCACAAGCGCGCGGAGGGCGCCGGCGGCGCGGGCGGCGGCCTGCTGGGCGTGCCCGCGCCCGGCGCCGGCGGCCTGGGCCACGCCTGGTCCGGCGCCAGCGACGGCCCCGACCTGGACGTGGACTATGCGGCGGAGGTTGAGCCGCACCTGGGGCGCTGTCTGGGCACGGGCGGGTTCGGGGTGGTGCATGAGGCGGTGTGGCGCGGGCGGCGCGTGGCGGTGAAGAAGCTGCCGCCCGTGGGCGCCGACGCGGTGGCGGGGACGGCGCTGCACGCCGCGCTGCGCCGCGAGGTGGAGCTGGCCTCCAAGTTCGACAGCGAGCGGCTGGTGCGCGTGCTGGGCGCGTCCACCGCCCGCCCCGAGTCGCTGTGCCTGATCATGGAGCTGATGGAGGGCGGGAACCTGGCGCAGCGCATCCACGACCGCCACAAGCGGCGCCTGGGGTACCTGGAGATCCTGCAGGTCGCGCACGACGTCGCCTGCGGCCTGGCCTATCTCCACCCCGCCGTGGTGCACCGCGACCTCAAGCCCCAGAACATCCTGCTGGACGCCGACGGCCGCGCCAAGCTGGCCGACTTTGGCATCTCCCGCGTCAAGGACCCCACCAAGTCCTATCTGTCCCAGGTGACCAACGACAACGGCACGCCCATCTACATGGCACCGGAGCAGCTCAACTCCGACGCCATCAACGAGAAGGTGGACGTGTACGCGCTGGGGGTCATCCTGAACGAGTGCTACACCAGGCGCCAGCCTTGGCGCGAGACATCCAACCTCTTCCAGATCATCGTCCGCGTCGCCATCAACAAGGAGCGCCCCGCCCTGGACCCGGGATGCCCGGAGCCCCTGCGCTGGCTCATCACAAAGTGCTGGCAGCAGGAGCCCACGCTGCGGCCCTCCTGCGCCGAGCTGGCCCGCATCACCGAACTCATGCTGCAGGTGTGTGTGGGGGGTGTGGGGGGGCTCATGGACAGGGAGGGCAGAGATGGGGGGAGGACGGGAGGGGAAGCAAGCGTGTGCGGGAGGGGGCGCCAGAGCACGCAGCCCCTGCTGCCGTCATGGCTTGGCGCCGTGAAGGGTGTGGGACAATACTAGATGATCACTGCAAGGGGTAGCTTGTCGCAATGGCAAGCAGGGCATCAATGATGGGGAAGCACCCCCCCATTGGCAGGGGATGAGGGCCATCCCTTTCACCCTGCCCCCCTCTTTCACCCTGCCCCTGTGACTGTTCGCAGCACCAACCCTCCAATCTCCCCCGCCATCACGCCCATCACAGTCTGAACTTGCCAAGTGGGAGGAGCTCCACGGCGGCCCTGTCAGGCGCCCCGTGAATCCCTGAGGACCTCACCCCCGCAACCCCGTCAGTTCTCCCCCCCCCCGCTCCTGCCGCCACCTGGACGGCTTGTTACAAACACTGTGAGAGGTGATGCAGTGGTGAATTCACCGCCACCTCGATCTCAGCAGGGTTTCGTGTGCCCGGCCTTGTTGGCAGGGAGCAGACTCGCCCGCTGCTGTGTTGCGCTTGGGTGCCGCGCCCCCTATCAGTGCCCCCCTTCCCCTCCCTGCCCCTCACTCCCTGCATATGTATTCTCTTTTGCACCTCGAATTGGCGCTGCCATGCAACTGTAATCGGCCCAACTTCATGCCGCCATGCTGGTGACTATGCTCGGCGGGGCAGGCCAGCATGGCAAACAGGCCCCAGTCGACATTGCCCATGCCCATTGAACAGCGGCAGTTCAATCTTACAGACACAACCATTGTGCACCGCCATTCCTCAATGGACAGGAACATGAGGTCGGCAAGCCTCTCAGACACTTCTGGTATTTGAGTTCTGAGACCGACCAGTCCTGGTGGCCATGAGTCTGACAGCCATGACATTGTCAACCCGACCGAGGCATGAGCAGCCGGCCTGGCAGCTGTCTCGCTGCCATGCTCGGCCTGGCCGATCACATTTACGACTTCATATGTACCAAGCGCATCTGTCGAGCTCCACGCCCCTGAATCGACACCACTCGATCGCAGGCCGAAGTCGAAGCAGCTGCCGGGCTCCGATTGGATTACGTGCGCATTGACACAGCCGGCGGCGCACAGGCAGACACTTGCGCAGCGACGGGAAGTGGGGTCCCACGTCGTTCAAGGACCGGCTTGCTCTCGATAATGACCTGTAACTCAAAGATCGATTCGACTTGTATGTCGGGAATAGACGCGAGCTGATCCCCTCGTACCCAATGGTACACTTCACGTACCTTCTCTGGCGAGTGTCGGGCTGAGATTCCAGAAACCTCCCGACACCTGATTTTGAGTATGATTCCCTTCTGTATCTTATTCATAGATCGATACCAAGGTCGGTCGACTGGTGTTGTCGTCAGGAGTCTGAGTAACCTGCAGTCCCAGTCCTTGATCCCAAGTACCTGGTCGAGATGTGTCAGGGCCAGCTGTGTATTAGAAACCAGTAGCAGGGGCACAGTCCTGGATAAGGAGCATCAAGCATGGTCCATGTACTGCAAGGGACGGATCTTGATGCTGGAAATAGTCCTGTGCATGACCTGCATGCTGACAGGAGTATTGCCAGTGCAAACTGGCAAGGTATCCAAAAGTGTCAATTGTAAAACCTGATGGAGGAACACATACTCCCTGCGCAGAGGGAAACACACCTCCGAAAGTCTTGTTTGATGTGCTACTGCCAAAATATCTCGTATACTCAAATAGGGTATGAAGTTGTGCGGTCTCCTTCCAACCCCTGAGCTGCTGCTACTGCGGCGACCATCCGTATCTCGTAATGTAGAATGTCGCCCGCTCAGGAACGTACACGCAACTGCCACGGTGCCCGACGGACCCACAGAACCCTTACCTCGTCAGTCGTACCTGCTGAGCCGTTCGCCCAAGGCCATGGAGGCTCGGTGTCGGCACACCTGGCCTTGAGAGATGGCGGGGGCAGTGAGCCCACCGGAGACCCTCGCAGGCTTCGAGGCCACTGTCACGCAATGGCTGAAGCAGAACGGGTCGCCCGTGACCCTGACCAAGATGAAGGGCGTGTCAGGATGGCTGTTGGCCCTGCCCGAGGGTCCCACCCTGCAGGTCTTCCGAGAGGAAGTGACTCCCAGCACGCCCGCCTGCGACCAGTGTCGCATCTTGGGTGAGCCCTGGAGTCGGTGTAGATGTGATGATGCCACCGTATACCGTTTCAAATTGAGGAGCAGGGATGGGAGGGCTGTTACCCTGCCTGCACCCGTCTGTGACGAGCTGAAACCTGCTCAGGGGCCCTCTTGCATCCCCTGCACCAGGCTGGGGTGGTCACCCAGTGAGTCCTGCGCGCTACCACTTCATCATACCAGCAGAGGTGGGATGATGGGGGTCCAAGGGTGTGCAGAATGGGAGGGGACCCAGGTCGCGGCGCCTGCCACTGCCCCATGCCGGGCAGTCTTCACTGAAATAATCTGCCCCCTCGCCCTGCGCAGACCGGGCCTGGATCACTGGCAGACCCCACCTCCCTGGCGGCCATCGCGGCAGCCAGCGCTCGCGGCCGTGCGCTGGCCCTGGCTCAGACGGCGCTGGCCTCCCCGCCGCCCGATGATCCCGCCGCGCAGAGCTACACGGCCCCTGCCTCGGTGTTTGAGTGCCCCCGCCACGTACTGCATGGTATGCGGGAAGGGAGCGAATGCTGCTTTGCATGCTTGATGGGACGGGATGGGGGCTCTGGAGCTACCGCTCAGGCAGCAGGCGGGCAGGCCTCGGGCTGCCTGTTTGACTGACACGGGAGCCTCACCTTCTGAAGGCCTGGTCCAGGCACGCAGTATGGCTCACATCCGGATCACTCAGTCCTTGTGCCCACACCCCTCTCCACTCTGCTAGGTATGGTGCATGGGAATGGGTACGGTCACCTCCTGCGGGTCAATGGCGTGGAGGGGCAGGGAGGGGCGGCCGGCTCTGGGCCCCGGATCTCTGGGAGGACGGTCATGCTGCTCTGGACGCAGCTGTGCGCCCGCCTCGCAGCCACCGCCATTTCCACAGAGGACGTCTCCAACAAGGTGCGTTGCCTGCTGCGGGAATTGCGGGAGAAAGCAGGGCCGGTGTCTGCGCCAGCTGGCCCGGCACCTGGCATAGGAGATCAAGGCCAGGGCATGGGGTCTGCATGTCTGGTGGATACAGTGGGTGCAAGCACCACACCTACCGCACCAGACTCTGCACCGTTAAGGAGAGGTTTGGGTTTTAAGAGCTCCGCACATGCTTTTCCACACAGGGTGGCATGGACCTGAGGGTGCTGCACACAGCTGCTCACCTCTCCACCTGGTACGGGCAGTTTGGCTTTGACTTTGGGCGTGGGGCCTACAACATCACCAGGGAACAGGTGCGAATATTTCGGGATGGGTTGGGAGCAGCAAGGCTGAGCATCTGTCATGTGGGCGTAGGGCTCCGCCGTCCAATCCTCACAGTGGGCCTATACTTTTCATCCCTGGTCGAGACCTTACTGCCATGGGGAACTTGTTACTTGCTGCCAGGATCATGCGGCGTGGTATGGCGCTCAACTCCCTCACACCTCTGTGATGGCTTGCAGTGGGCAGAGGCAGCGCGTGCTGTGCACGCTGCCCCGCTCCGCTCTCTGGTAGATGACTTTCACTGCGTGGACGACGCAGTCGTGGGCATCGTCCAGCGATACGGGGTGAGACAGAAGGGAGGAGATGGGGTCCGGCAGGTGGGGCCCCTGCCCAGCCGGTGTCCATGGCACAAGTAGGGCATGTCTTCCAGGGCCGATGGGCATGTCATGCACCAGCTTCCTCCCCCCTTCCCCCCCAAAACACCATTCCCAGCTGCCCATGGAGGAGCCTGAGGTCGGCGTGCGGGCTTCGCCGGCGACGGTGGGCCCTCTCCTGCAGCGCATGCTGCGGCTGAGCTCCTCCGCCGGCGACGCTCGCGCCTTCTTCGACGAGCGCGCTGTTGCGGCGGCGAGGGCTGCGGCCGTGGCCTCCGCCCTGGCGGCGGCGGCGCCGGCGCGGGGTGGGAAGGGCCGGCCGACCGCCACGACCCGGGGAAAGCGGGGTGCGCCTGCGGGGGAGGTGGCGCGCAAAAGGGGGGCCGGGGAAGCCGTGGTCCCAGAAGCCGGCCGGCAGGCCGCGGGGGGCATGGTCCGGGGCCCCCTGGGGCCGCCGCCGGGGTCTCACATCCGCGTCTACATCAAGTCCCGCCGCACCTACTACAACGTGTGCGTGCTGGACGCCAGGCAGCCGGACGGCGCAGCCAGGTGCTCTTTCTTTGTCGGGGACAGGAGGGTTGCGGGGCCGGGGCGCGGCGCATGGCGAGGCGATGCGTGCGGCCGACACGGCGCCGGGACCTGGGACGATGCCTGAACTCCCAATCCCCCTGCAGAGCCCCGGAGTACCAGGTGCAGTACCATTCGGGCGCGACCGAGTGGATGGGTCTGGAGGACATCGCCTGGACGCATGTCGCCAAGTCCAGGGTGGCAGGAAAGACTCCCGCCCAGAGCGCCAGCGCCTCGACCACGAGGAGGCCGGCGCAGGCTGAGTGCGCTGCGAGCCAGGCTGAATCCCATCCAGGATCAGGACTGGGTGAGGCCGAGCCGGCCGAAGCCGAGGGCCCACCTGCCAAGCGTGCTGCTGGCGGGCCCAAGATTGCCCTGGGCTGCAGGAGGTGCAGGCAGGCCCCGGGAGGGTGCGCCACCTGCCGAGCGCGAGCCCTGCAGAGCATGGTGGGTGGCGGAGGGTGTCTGGGCGATGCAGAGAAGATGGAGGAGGAGATGGGGCGCCTTGTTTGATAGGGACAACTCGGACCCTACCTGTAAAGGAGGAGATGGAGTGTCGGCGCCTGTCCCCGCCCTCATCCTCGCCAACACCGTGCACAGGAGGCCCTGGGCTGCCTGGCGGCCTTTGAGCAGCATCTGGGGTGCAAGCGCTGCAGCGGCGGGCCCCCGGGCTGCGCCTATTGCTGGAAAGCGGCGCTGGCGGACCTACGGGAGGGACGGCTGGGGTCTGAGAGAGCTGAGGGCAAAACCAAGTCGCAGCTGATAAAGTCCTCAAGTCCTCCTGGGGCTGGGCGGGCGAGGGGCGGGGGCGGCGGGGCGCCGGCCAGGGGCCACACAGGTGGGCAGCTGGCCTTCCGCGCGCCGTGCGCCGAGTGTGGAGGCGCAGCCTGCTCTTCGCACGACGATGCGATGGTCGATGGCAGCACGGGCAGCTCTGAACAGGGCCATGCACCGGCTGCAGAGGGCCTCGGCGCGTGGCTGGTCCCCTTCCGCCACCCCACCGGCGCTCCGGCGACGGACGCCGGCGGTGCCCCGCCAGCGACGGCCACGCCTGCTGCAGCTCCTAGGGTGCCTGCTGCGGCGGCCCCTGGCCATGATCTTGCGGAGGGCAGCCAGAAGGACGGTGCGCGATGCCAGCCCAGCGTGTTTGGAGAGGGCCACACCTCGGCCGTCGTATCACCGGCCGGTGAACAGCTGCCTCTCGTCCCCGGCGGCTGCTCCCCCGCGGGGGGCAGCGACAAGGGTGTGGCTCGGGCCCAGGTGCTCCGAGATCTGAGGTACCTCTACGAGGCGGTGCTGACCGGCAGGGGGCCCGCGGCGGCGAGAGTCTCGGGCAGTGCGGTGTCTGCAGCGCAGCGGCAGGCGCATGACGGACGTGCAACTGTCTTGCACGGCGGGAACGCAGCGCGCCAGCCCAAACTGGCAGGCCTCCCAGCCGCAGTCCAGGTGAGGAAGACTGGGATGTGGGTGGAGTATGGGAGGGCAGCATGCGCTTCATCCAAGGATGGTCATCGCGGAACTGAACGCTGAAAGCCCTTGTCCGCCGGAATCTCATTGGAGGTGCCAGGGGGTGGAGCTGTCGCCCTTGCACGTTCCCATGCGACAGAGCATGCCGTGCCAGGGGCGTTTGAGTGCCGACACCACTCTGTGCCATTCCTGAGCTACGCATCCCACAGCATGATCTTCCCCCCTTCCTACCTCTCCTCAGGTGCTGCGAGACTGCAAGCTGTTTGTAAGGGACGTGAGGCCCGCGTGGGCGCCGCCCCCGAGTGGCATGCTGCGTGTGGCCCTCTCCGCCCAGCTCCCCCCCAACTTCCAGCTGGCACACAGCCGGACCAGGTAGGTGTGGTGTCCCAGGCGGCATGCACTGTATGGCTTGCCAGCGGACTTCAGGCACAGACTCGTGATGACGATGGGGTGCTCGCTGGGGAACCTTCTCTCCTCCTTACCTTGTTCTCTTCAGTCTCCGCTGGCTCAATGACATAACACACTTCTCCACACAGGCCCTCGCCGCGCAAGGGGACGGCCTCGCCCGTGGTTGCAAGCTCCGCGCCCAACAACCACCACCCCTCGCACACTTCCCCGCCTACGCCAGCGACAGCCATGCGCCAACTCCCGCTGGCGCCGGCCCCCCTGGCCCTGGACCTGCCGGCTGACATCGACCTGGGCGGCACCGCGCTGGCCTTCACGGCGGCCCTCGGCGAGGCCTACGTGGCCTTCCAGAACTACGTGCCCCTCATCCTGCTGCCCTCGCCCGGGGCGTCGGGGTGGAAGGCAGTGCCGGCGGCCACCGACGCCACCCGCCTGGCCACGGTGCTCCCAGAGACGGCATGCAGTGCCGAGGCGGGGGGCCTGCGCCTCCTCTGGATGGGCGGCAAGGGGCTGGACCGGAATCCCGCCTGGTGGCGTCAGGGTGCGTGGGATGGGGTGGGGGAGGCGGGCATGGCAATATCGTGCCCTGTGGGTGGTGGCGATCGCGAGTTTGCTCCTTACCCGCTGTGTGGAATGTCGCTGGACGAGGCCTCTGCCATCCTCCAGGTCTGCACAGCTCCCTCGGCCCACCAAACCCCCCTCCTCCAACCCAAAAGGTGGCCACGAGGACTGGGTGGTGGCCTGCAGCTGCGGCACGCGGGATGACGACGGCGAGCGCATGCTGAGCTGCGACGCATGCGGGAGGTGGCACCACTGGCGCTGCGCCGGCCTGGCCGAGGCCGACCCTGACCCTGCGGCCTGGCAATGCCCCTCCTGCAGCCCTGGGTAGTGCGGGGGCGAGGCAGGCTGCCGCAATTCCGTCATCAAGGCAACCTTCGCATGCCAAGTATGCCTGTGAAGGGCACCTCCACCTGCCACTGCCTCGGATATATACATCCTCTTCAACTCCCGCAACCGCTCTGAACCCAGGCTCGCACGGCGGATATAACGCCATCAGATGCTCTTGGGACAGATGGCATGTGCGCCAGATCAGCACACACAGACTCATACAGCCTGCCGTCCGCCATGCCACGCCAGGTCATGGCATCGATGCCACTCGGGTGGCGCCAAACTCGTCTGACCTCTTCCTGGTCAGGTCCACGCCCCCCGCCCGAGCCAGGATGGGGCTATACTTGACAGCGCCGCCCGTTGCTCTCCGCAGCCAGGGAAGGGACAGCCGCCACCCCGTCCGCACGCTCCCGCCGCCAGACGGTCCGAAACTGGAGGTCGCCATCTCGCTGAACCAGCTGCATCAAGTTGAGGGGTATATACGAGGGGAACAAGGAGGGTTGAGTGGGAGAAACAACATCAGCAGGTTGCTTCCATTGGGAAGACAGCGCCTGTAGGAATCAAAAGAGTAGTATGGATGACTGGGCCGCACTCCCCCAGCCCTAGCAAGATCCACACCATCTCCACCTCACGTTCGGGAGATAAGCTTCAGGACCTCGTCCACCAGAATCACAGGGGCAGAGAGGAGGAGCACCATCTTCCACTCCGCCCAGGCCAGCGGCACGACGCTGGGAAGGTGGGGTGGTTGGTTGAAGTGGTGCACTCATCGAGGTGACGGTCGGGGAAAGTGGGTTGTCATGCACAGAGCCGCCTCCACAGCAAACATTGCACACTGGACAGCTGGAAAGCAGGCAATTACATGAGACTGTGCATGTTTGTGGGACCCACCACATATGGCCACCAGTCGGCAGACCTGCTTCTCACCACCCTGCCAACCAAATCACAAACCCCACGCCGCCGCGCGCACCTGAAGAGGGCTGCCAGAACGGGAATGTACAGGATGAGGAGGTGCAGCGCCATGGAAACGCCGATGGCGGCCACCAGCCAGGGGTTGCTCCATGCAGGAATGGACAGCAGGCTCGCGTTCTCTGCACATTTGGTGGGGTCCAGCCATGTCATCATTTGACAGGGGGATGATGTATGCAGTGCGTTGCTGACCAGGGAGAAACACGCCTGGGCCGATCGGAGTGAGTGGCTGCGCGGACGAATCCTCCTTCCACACCCCTGCCAAGCATGCCCCGGGCTCACCTGACAGCGCATTCAGGGCATTGAACATCTCCACCACCACCAGCACGCTCATGGACACCGTGGAGGGGTTGCGCGACCTGAACACATCGCAGGCGGTTCCCTCGCAGTGCTGGAAGTCGCGGAGCGCAGCCCAGGACAGCTGGGGGCCGCCCTGCATGATTGTTGAGTGGGATGAATCTGTTGATGCGAGAGGAACTGAACAGGACCCCCCCTGAGTGTGGCTGCGGTTGGGGCTCTCACATGCCAGTGCAATAGCAGCCCCAGTCTCGTGCACAGGGGAGATACATGTGTCCTCCGCATGGCAACCCTAAGAATGTCGAAGCCCATAGAAGAAATCTGGGGCAGCAGCGCTGCAAGGCCCACAAACATTCGCGAATGGCTCACCTCATATGCCATGAACCACCAGACGAAGCCGGACACGGTGGCAATGCCCACATAGGCGCCGACAACCAGGTACCTGGGGAAGGCAGTGAGGTAAGAGGTAGTGAACGAGGTGGGGGAAGACGCCCTTTTGGGGAGCACAAGGTATTCGTGGATACTGTCCGAGGGCTACTGCACTGCCCTGCCAAATCATGCACAGCATGGCTGGCTTTGAATTGTCCGACGTCGTCGTCAGTTTCATAAAAACAGCCACCCGGTCATTGCACACAGAAAAGATTACCCCCTCCCACCATACCCTTGCACCCACCCACCTGGTGAAGAGCCAGCTGTCAACGATCCCTTGGCTGGCCCTTCTGGGTCGCTGCTGCATGATCAGTGGGTCTGGCTTGTTGAAGCCGATGGCCGTGGCCGGCAGTCCATCTGTCACCAGGTTCACCCAGAGCAGCTGGCGGGTGTGGGAGATATGGGAGAGGTCTGGGTGCGCTTGTGGGAGGGAGACAGAGTGGATGCACCTGGCTTTCATGTTCCGGGGAGCTTCCACGCAGTGTCAGAGCCTCATGCGAAATCCCCATCCAACAGCCCTGGGTGCAGGTGTATTCTGCGCAAATAGCCTTCCTGTAAGTCACCTTGATTTGCCTGCCTGACTCGCATCATCAGAACCGTTCCCCACCCACAGGACCCACGAGACCACCTGGCTTAAAATCTCCCTGACTTCGGAAACCTTACCCCCCCCACATGCACCTGGACCGGGTTGAGGCACTCCGGGATGCCGACCAGGGCGGCCGAGAAGATGGCCACCACCTCCCCGATATTGGAGGAGATCATGTACCGGATGAACTGCTTGGTGTTGGCAAAGATGGCCCGCCCCGCCGCCACTGCCGAGACGATGGTGGCAAAGTTGTCGTCCGCCAGGACCTGGTAGATTGTGAGGAGGTGTGAAGGGGTTTCAGAGGTCATGTGGTAGGGCGTGTGGCAAGGCCTCAAGGACTGGGAATGCAGTCCATGCAGAGCGCACTGCGCTTACGAGGAGGCAGCGACCTGCCCTTGTGACGCCAACTCTGGAGGGCACTACTGTCATGTGGCCCCCCTCTGCCCTCACCATGTCGGCTGCGTGCTTGGCGACGGCGGTGCCGGAGCCCATGGCGATCCCAATGTCGGCCCGCCGCAGCGCAGGGGCATCGTTAACCCCGTCTCCGGTCATTGCCACGACGTGACCCTGTCGGCGTGGTGGTGGTGGAAGGGGGGGGGGAGTATGATGTACCAGGCTGGCATTGAGACCCCAAGGAGAACACATTGCAGGTCACATGCCCTCCTCTTTGTATGCGTCGTGCGCCTGACCGCGCCCCAGACCCCTCCCCGCCCTTGCATCTGCTGGGGCCCCCCTTTATTTCTGCCCCCAGCCTCCATCTCCCACTGCATAGTGTGGTCCTCAACTACCCCTCCAGCCCCAAACACCCCATCACTCTCACTCGCCTGTGCCTTCAGCAGGTCCACCAGTGCTGTCTTGTGGTTGGGCTCCACGCGCGCGAAGACCACCAGGCTGGCGGCGGCGCGCTCGCGTTCCTTCCCGCTCAGCTCGTCGAACTCCAGCCCCGCCAGGCTGGTCCCAGTCGAGGGCCCGCCCTCCGCCTCCCCCGGCCCCAGCAGCCCGATCTGGGCGGCCACGGAGCCGGCGGTGGCCTTGTTGTCGCCCGTGACCATGACCACACGGATGCCGGCGGCCGTGCAGGCCGCCACGGCGCGCGCCACGGCGGGGCGCGGCGGGTCTTGCATCCCCGCCAGGCCCAGGAAGGTCAGCCCCACCTCGTCCCCGGCCAGCACCTCGCCACGCGCGTCGCGCCAGGGCCGGCAGGCCAGCGCCAGCGTGCGCAGCGCGGAGCCGGAGCCGTATGCCGTCACGCGCTGCAGCAAGCGCACGCGCAGGGCCTCGGTCATGGGCACGGTCGCGGCGCCGGCGCGCGCGCCCAGCAGCGCCGAGGTGCAGCGCGCCAGGACGGCCTCGGGCGCGCCCTTGGCGAAGAGCTGGGGGCCGTCGGGGCCTGAGCACAGCGTGCTCATCATGCGGCGGTCCCTGAGGATGCAGGGAGGGAGTGGTGTTGTACGGAGGTGGGGGAGGGTGGGGGGGGGGGGGGGGGGTCCACAGGCGGCAGGCACCTGCGTGAGGCCGTAGCCCAACTCATAGAGAGGCCCTCTCCTCCCACATCTTGAGTTGCAGCTCCCATGCGCGCACGGCTCAACAAGACGCGATCCTCACCCTGGAATCCCTTGCCGATGCTCGTGCCGGCAACGTCCACAAAGTCGCCCTCCTTAAACATCGAGGCAATGTTCAAGGCCTGACCAGGCTCAAGTCCTTGGGTGTCCTTTACCTGTGGGGGAAGAGAGGGTGGGATGCATGGCTTCAAGGAGTCGAAGTAACTGGGCCAGGTGCGGTGTGCACAAGTAGAGTACCCCTTGGGGGCTGGCACCACCTCCCCCAGTTCTCTCACCTTGAACTCCCTCAGGAACTTCATGGGCGGCGCGCCCGCCTTGGCCAGGTGGTTGCGCTCTGGCTTGGTGATCTTACGGTCGGGGACGACGCGGTACCCCACCTGCACGGAGTTGTACCCCTCCCGGCCCTCCGACTTGAGCTGGGTCACGATGTTGCCGGGCTCGAGGGCCACCACCGTCACGGGGAGCATGTTGCCATCCTTGTAGATGGACGTCATGCCAGCCTTGGTGCCGAAGATTCCCACACCTGGCGCAAGGGTGGATGTTTGGCTGTGGAGGTGGCAACATGGGTGGGACAGGATGGGCCACCGTGCGTCGTCTGTCCGCCTCGCAAAGGCCTACCCACAGTCCTTACCGGCCTCCATGCTGCGGCAGCTGATCGTGCATTTCCTCTGACGCATGGATGAAGACGTCGTGAAGGGCCTCAGCGCCGCGCCGGCCCCATGCAGGCTCAGGCTGCTGAGGGATGCCTGCACAGGTGCAAGCATGACCATGGCGACCCCAGTGGCAGCAGGCGGTGGGCGAGGGAAGGGGGAGGGATGGGGGATGTCCAGTCCATGCATGCAAGTTTGGGTTGCAAACAAAGCGAGGGAGCTGGAGGCCCCCTCACTCCCCCGGTCCCTCCCCTCCCGCACCGGGAGAAGTCGAGGGTGTAGGACTTGCGCCAGACCTCGGCCCAGTGGTTGTTGCAGTACGTCGCCCTTTCCTCCCGGCCCAACCGGGCGAGGGCATGGGGCATGGCGGCGTACCCTGGGATGCCGATCTGCGCAGGCGGGGGCGATGGGAGGGGAGTGGGCTCAGGTTCGTGTGGAAGGGGTCAGGTCCTGGGCAGGCATGTATTTGCTTTCACAATCAGGAAATCTAGCTTGCTGTGCTGATCTGGTGGGGTCCCCCGTCTCATTCCCACGCCGGGCCAGGGGCACGTGGCCGCAACAAGGCTCCAAGGACCTCCCCCTCCCAGCTGAGTGCATGGAACCCAGAGGCAAGGCAGGCCGAGCACCTTTTCGGCCAGGACTCGCAGGGCCACCTCCGTGGCCTCGCCGATGCGCTGGTACGTCCCGCGCTCGCTCGAGTAGCTCAGGTGGGAGTCGTTGCACAGGGCTTGATTGGGTGGGGACAAGGTCTCGGGTGAGGAGTACATCCTTGCTGGGAGGCCAGTCATCGGGCGTCCAGGACCCTTGCCCTGGGCGGCTGGAGCCGGCACGCAGGATCACCGGCCACCGGTCTCCAGATGCGACTCGCCATCCCCCCATTGCACCCCCCTTGGTCCGAGCGACCCCATCTGCGCCAACGAGACACACACTCTGCCCCTGCAACAGAACCCTGGACCCATGCACTTGGCTCACCTGCACACATGGCCAGCTGGCACAGGGCTGGCTGGTCGGCGGGGCAGGCCAGCGGGCCCTCCTCCGCCAGCACTGTCCCCTCCGGCGCAAAGGACGTCCCCGTCACTTCATAGTCGGCCAGGTGTCCGGCGTCGGCACCCAGCGTCGTCACGCGCACGACCGTCATCTGGTTGGTGGTCAGCGTGCCCGTCTTGTCGGAGCAGATGACGGTGGTGCAGCCCAGCGTCTCCACCGAGGGCAGCTTGCGCACGATCGCGTGCTGCTTGGCCATCTGGCGGGTGCCCAGGGCAAGGCATGTGGTCACCACTGCGAGACAGGGGGAGACAGGGGTCGGTTGGTCAGGGCTTGGTGGAGGTGGGGCCCTGAGGGAAGGGGAAATGTCGGTGCAGGGCATGCAGCAACACAGGCTGCACGCCTATTGGTCACCCACACGATGCATCATGGCCAGGCACGCCGCCCTCACCAGCAGGCAGGCCCTCTGGGATGGCTGCCACAGCCAGGGCCACGGCGATCTTGAAGTAGTAGAGAGCGCCTGGGAAGTGATCGCAGGAGTGGTAAACATTTGAGGGGCTGGGCAGAGGGGGGGCTGACGAGAACCAGGACTTGCGAGGATTGAGGCCGGGGTCCACAAACCGGAATTGAGGAGATGCAAGCATCATGTATGCCCGTGCCACGGGAACACTCCACAAACACCCTCCAAAAAATCCCTCAACTCGAGAAACCCTCACCTGCAAACCAGCTCCCGTGGATGGGATCCTTGAAGTGCGGCAGGTTGACGACCCAGACCAAGATGCAGATGACGGCAATCACCTGGGAAGGCAAGAGGTGTAAGAGGGGAAGTGCCCTGGACGCCAAAGGGGTGTGGAGTGTTCAAGAAGGCGCGCAGCCTTTACGGAGGGTATATGCTGCGAGCAGAGGCTCGGCGCCCCGAATTGATGGCAGGCCCCACCACCGCCCTTCTACATGCTGCCAGGCACGCCGTTCCCGAACCCCCCCCCCCCGCCCTCCATTCCCCATTCTAAACTCAAACTTAACAAACCTTGCTGAGCAGGGAGCCCAGCTCGTCCAGCTTCTTGCGCAGCGGCGTCTCTGCATCCTCCAGTCCCGCCATGGCGTCGCGGATCTTGCCGATGGCGGTGGCCGCGCCCGTTCCCGTGACAATGCCCTGGCACCTGCCTGCGGTGACGACGGTGCCCTGCAGGGGGAAAGGAGCAGGCGGGCTTGTCCGTGGTCTGATGAGTGCAGGGGGCAAGGTAGTGCAAACCCAAACGCAAGAAGGTGCCTTTGGATGTCCACCCATGCGCCGCACCTGCATACACCCTCCCACCATCCAACCGCGAAACAAGCACCCACCCTGACACACACACCACCCAACCATCCACCAGCCCCAGCCCGAAGCCCAAGCCGTCCCTGCACCCACGCACAGAAAACAGGATGTTGGTCTTGTCCTGGTAGACGGCCTTCCCTGCAGCCACGGGCTCGACAGACTTGGGAACGCTTCCCGACTCCCCCGTCAAGATGGACTGCAGTGGCATGAGCGGGGAAGCAGATCCACATGTACTTGGATGCAGGAACAGGGGTCTGAGCGCAATAGTGCTCGCTGCCATCCAGCTGCCATCGTCAACGCTAAAGGGGAGGGCGTCGCCACACAGTGGGCCTCCTTGTGCCGCAGCAGAGGGTGTCTGGCCGTTCATTCCTATGGGAGAGTCCCACTCCCAAATCCCCCAACACAGCGTGCAGCTGTGCCCATGCAGAGGTGAAAGGAACCCTCACCTGGTCGATGCGGAGGCCAGAGGAAAGGATGGCGGCCACGCGCACATCGGCCGGCACCTTGCCCCCCACTGCCACCTCGACGATGTCCCCCGGCACGATCTCGACCGCCGGGGTCACAGTCCAGCGCCCCTCCCGCAGCACGGTCGCCACGTCGGCCTCGTAGGCCTTGAGCTCCTCTATGGCCCTGTCAGCATTGGTCTCCGTCAACACTCCCACCGTGGCTGTGCCGAGTGGGATGGGAGGGAACTTCACATGTTTCACGAAGTGCAAATCCGACGCGTACTAGCAAAGCACCAGCTGCGCTCCTGCCTCAGACGCCATTTCATGGTCAGCACAGGCACTGGGCAAGGCCTCGCGATTTCCATGCACTGCTCAAACAAGCCGTCCTCGTCCATGCACCAAAAACAATGCACTGCCCGTCCCCTCCTCCCTCCTCAATCCCTACCATTGGCGACGAGGATGAGGACAATCACAGCTGGCTCCACAAAGGCCCCCAGACCTTCACCACCAGCAAAGGCAATGAAGAAATCCACCAGGGCAGCCACAATGAGGATCTGAGGGCAGGGTCAGGGTGTGCGTGCAGTCAATGTACTACTGCTCACAATTGGTCAGACGCACAAGAATTGCCCGACAACGTTGCCTTGTTGCCCAGAGTGATGCAGGGAGCATCCAGAGACCCGCCAGGACACAAGCGCAGGGCTTAATCCCCTCCCGGACTTGAGTCCCAGCTCGCCCAGTGGTCGCACGAAGCCAAGCCAGTTCTGAGCACCACACCTTTACAAGAAGATCGTCAAACTGCTTGAGGACCAACTTCCACAGGGGTTTGCCTGGAGATCAGAAGGGGCTATGGCTGAGATTGCGTGGTCATGCGGCCAAGCCTGGCATGATTGGATACACCAACCTCACGGCATAGCGGATGACAACACCCATGCATGCCTGGGTTCCTGGAGCACTCTCCCTGATCCACCTACACCCCTCGATCCCACCATCCTTGTCACCTGCGTCCGGGGCGAGCTCGTTGCGGCCGTACATTTGCTGTGCACTGGCGACCTGCTGCGAGGACAGGCCATATTCCAGGCCCACCCCAAAGTATTCCAACACCTGAGATGTCGAGGGCGGGCAGGGAGCTTACTGTGCAGATGTGAATGTTAAACCTTCCCGATGAAAGATGTAACGTCTGAGGCTGCCCTGGCAGGAGTGGCAGGCACGTTCCCTCGGCTGCCGTGCCTCATTCACTGTCTTCGCGTGGGCCGTGTCCATACTGCGACCCCCGGCGAACTGACGCGGATGCCGATGCCGCTTTTATGGATTGAATCGGAGACTTTCAGCTGGCTGCACGCCTGAACATTGCTGAGGATCCGATTAGGGCTCTATATCATGGCTGCAGAAGGTCTGCAGCTCCGCGTGGGTGCGAAGGCAGATCGTCACTCTTACTCTGGTTTAGAAAAGGTCAACATCCATACCTCAAGTCGATCCTCTTACGATTCCATCCACTCCCGGTGTCAACGCGATGATGGTGGAGTCGAGACCTACCACGTGGGGGTTGGGAGCGCGCGCGGAGAGCATGCAGTTGGGAATCTGCTCCAGAAGGCAGTGCTCCGGGCGTGATGCAGCTCTGGGCTCGGGTGCAAACAAGCATACAAGCACCAGCACCATCCAGAATCACAGTACACGCACTACCACCCTGGTCCTAAGCATAAGGTGGAGGATGATGATGCGAGTGGTTAATGTAATCCATGCTTCACCCTGACAAGTCAACCATGAAGCTGGTGAAGACAGGACATGTTTCTGGCGATGATGACATATGCAATCCGAGTATTGCAAGTCCAAAAATATAAGCTGGTGCGCCAGAGAGCATGAGAGGATGATCTCGACTGCATAGACTCTGCCTATGATGCAGTGCTCATTGGCGGATATTGGCCCCTTTTTGCTGATTCCATAGGCCTCATCGTGCTTTTCGAGAAGACGTATGGAGCAGATCAGATTTTTCAGACTGACCCATGGTGTTTCAAGCATTGGGCGCACACATTAAGACACTTGAGACTTTCTGAGGCCAGCAAGGCACCTTTCGGAGTGTGCCTGCCCATGACTGCTGGCTGATCGAATTCAACAGCCACTTTGTGATCTCCAGCCGCCGATCATCAGGCAAGATAAATGGGTCTCTTGCGAGACGATGTCCACTTTGGAGGATGCCCGGGGAACATGCAGATCTCTCTGAGATGCAAGACCCACCCGCGTCTGTCGCGCGTGAGGGCGTGCGCGGCCCGACGACGTCACATCGCTGAAACACTCCGAAAAACTCGATTTCTATACTGCTAGCGGCGTATGCCTTTTTACCTCATAATACAAGAGGAGGGCATGGTTCAGATGGGGAGGCAGTACACGCCCCGGGCGCAGTACCTTCGAAGCTGCTACAGGTTCATCCTAGCTTCGCTACTTCCGAGATTCTTCCTCAAGCCGCTGGGACCCCAGCCAGGGGCCGCCAAGATCTCATCAAGTCCACCACCGTTGGGAAATGAGGCCTTTTTCTTTCTTAAGTGGAGTGTGCGTGGTGTCGAGGATTCTCTAGTGACGTGTGCTTGCGGCAGTCGTCGTGAGTGCACAGCCTTACGTTTAACCGCAAGCACAGCGAGACCGTGAGTCGCCGGACGGGCACTCGAGTCTTAGCCACCACTACAATGGATCATGGAAGCTTACACGGTGCTTTACATACAGGGTGCTTGTCCCTACTCCTGCCAGTAGCGCCATGAGACCCCTCCCATTTACCGCAACATGCAGGCAATGGAAGATGAATCCTATGCCTTCTGCCCCGCCGATCGAGAGTGGGAATCCGCGCCGACGATGAGCTCGAAAACGGAATCGGATGACGGTTTCAGTTTCCCCCCCGAACTGGAAGCCTTCCTCTCCGCCTCGGTGCTGGGCCTCGACGACGACACCAGGACATGGAGCCTGAACTCCTCACACGTTTCCACGGACAGCGGGGGCTCCTTGGGGCCTGCCAGCAGCCCATCCCCCCGTCTGGCCCAGGGTATGGTGTCCATCTGCCCGGCCCTGGTTTCCCAGGCGCCGGGATCCGTTGCCCCCCGGGCTCGCGGGCCACCCCGGAAAGCACCGACGCGGAAGCGGCACCCTAGGGTGAAGCAGGCACAGAGCAAGGTGGGTGTACCGGATGGGACCCGACCTGGAGGGAGCATCTGGTCAGGTCTTAACATCTTTGAAGGCCTGCTCAGTATGCTTGTTATGGCATTGTCAGCAACCCCCCTGGTGCTTGGCTGTGATGAGGTGACTTGCTGAGCGAGCAGGGAATGGGCAATGATCAAACCCCCTCTCCTTGCACCTGTCAGCCCCTTGCGGTCCTCACCCATACCCCCCACCTCGAACCCGCTTGCTGGCATGCATGCAGTCACCTGCTCCCCCACATGGCACGCCATGGCAGGTGCCTGGCCCTCCGCACCCCCACACGCGCTCCTCGCTCCACCACAAGCACATGGCGTCCCGACACGGCCCCCCCTCCCACGCCATGGGCATGTACAGCGTGGCGGTGACCTCTGGCAGCCAGCCCGGCCAGCACAGCCGCCGCCTGGAGGTCAGGATGGCTGGCGCAGCGCCGGGGTCTGGGTCAGTCATACCCTCGCCCCATGCGCCGAGCCCCGCCATGACGGGCGACGCCACCCCGCCGGGCCAGCCCACCATCACCCTGGCAGGGAGCGGGAACGCTGCGCCGGACGTCCGCCTGGCCCCGCCCGCCGCGGCGCAGCGGGAGGGCAGCACGCTTCAGCTCCACCTCTGCACCCCCACCCTGCGCCTCACCCCGGTGCTGCCCATCCGCGTCGACGCCATCCTGCCCCCCATCAGCTTTGCAGCAGGGCAGGGCGCCGAGGCCGGCCAATCCCTGCGTGCCAACGCGGCCTAAGCTGCACCTCTTTATTTATCTTCCCAGGTACCTACTTCCTATGATAAACCAGGCCCCCTCGTACCACACCCTTGTTTGCTGAGACTCTGTTCCAAACCCTTTGCGCGCCCGCTTGGCCTTTAGAGCGCGCTTCCATTGTTTCGATGTACGGGCCCACCGGCTCGTTCAACCCCCCTCTGCACGTGTGCCTGTTCCGCCTCCGGCTGCCCCTGCCACAGCCGCGATGTAGGTAGCCACCGATCCTGCTTCTTAAAACCTGTCTGGAGCTTTGCCCCGCCATATACAGCTTGCCCCACCCGTTTCCGGACTGGGTCTTGCCATCGCCCCTGTGTGGTGACTCTCTTGTACTCACTTGTTATTCCCAAGTATCCCGGGCCAGGCATCTTCCATGCCCACCCTAGGGGCTGAACCCTTTGAGCAGCGCGATACAGTAGCATTTGCGCCCACCCCTTTTCCAAGTCATCAGTGGGCCAACTTGTGGCACATTCCCACAGGACACTCTCTGTTCCAATCGCTCTTGCCCTCGAGATGTAAGTACACAGTTGGCATCTTGCCCCCCCCAGGATCTCGGAGCATGGGAAGTGCACATCGTTCAGTGTGTGCTTACACCAGGCACTCCAGCGCCATGCCGACACGCAGCAGCGGCAGAGCAGGGGTGTTGGCGGGGGCATCGACTGGCAGCAAGGGCTGCTGCACATCCAAAAGGATGCCAAAGCAGACCTTGCCCCTGCGGCGACGCAGCTTTGCAAGGCTGAGCAGGGGTTCCGGCCCCACCCACCTGCATGGTGGGTTTCACAAAAGACAGAAAACATTGGACAGCCATGCAGGGCGATGCCTGGTCTGTGGCAGCAGATGAGCCAGGGCGATGCCATGCATAGACTGAAAGTAGAGGGGTCCCACCATCAACCCTTCCATTCACTATCTCAACTTGCCAGCGTGGCAGCCTTCCATCTCACCCCGGGCCCCACCTGCCATCCCCGGGGTCCACACAGATGCGGTCGCAGCGTGGGCAGGCGCCTGCGACCCGCAGACCCAACTCCCCCGCCCTGATCTCGGTCCAGCTGTCCTCTGCGAAGGGCCACCCCCCCCGCCGGTCCGTCGACCACGATGTTTGGGCGGAAGCGGGCTGCGAATGATTCCCCGGTGGGTGTTGGGCATGCAGGGACGTCCCCGCGGCCAGCCCGGACGGTGGGTCTGATCAGGTCCACAGCGTGTACAGCGTGCTCGCTCAGGAGCTCCAGGCTGGCCCGCGTGACCAGGAGGAGGTCCCCGCTGGTGGCGAAGCGAGTTGGCAGGGCGGCCATGCCCTGCCTGACGTCAGCAGGTAATGTGTTGGGAGTGACGCTGCTGTGCAGGGAAGGCGGGCCAAGAGCGATGATGCTGTGTGCGCCTCCCGGACCCCCAAGGGTGGCGCCCTCGGTCTCTGAGCTGGCTGCCTTCTCTCCAGCTGCGACCCTTGGCCCCTCCTCAGGGACACAACTCTGCAGCTTCGAGGCGGGTCGGCGCCTTGCGACGCTCGCCTCCAGCCGTGCCGGCTGTTGCAGGGCGGCGCTGAGCCAGGCGGTGAGGGTTTCGCTGCGCGCCTGGGGCCCAGCGGCTTCAGGACGGGAACCCGCGCCTGCAGCGCCAGACCCGAGGGGCATCTCCGGCGAGAGCCTGGCCTGGCCGGGCACCTGAGCCGCCCCTCCCACCCACTCCAGGACCAGCACCCCCCGCCTCCACTCAAGTCGCGGCTGGATGGAGAGGAGGCCGGGGCAACGCTTGGGGGACAGGGGCTTGCCAGTGCCATCCACGACGACCCAGCTTCGATCGTGCAGCAGGCCGGAGGGTCCTGGCGGTGCGCGGCGTGAAGGAGACGTGAGTGTCTGTGCACTAGGGTGTTGTGGTGCTGCGCCAGCTCATTCTCAGGATGTGCCCCCTGGACGAAGCCCTGCAGCCAGAAAACAACTCGGTAGGCCGCCTCACCCAGCGGCCACTCGGTGGCAGGGATGCCCCGGCAGGACTTGACGGGGTACAGTGTCAACGCCGTCACGACGAGGGCCGAGGATGGGGGCACCGCGGGCGCGGGCCGCAGGGACTCTGGCGCCTCAGCCTTTTCCACGAAGAATTCCTCCAGGAAGTGCACTGCATGCAGGGGGAGGGGCATGGGGGGGGTTGCTGGGCCGCGGATGGCGCCTGCACCAGGGCTGGCATCCTGCAGCGTTGCATGCATCATGCAAAGATGAAGAGGACGGGACGAGTCCTTCGATTTTCTAAACACAGCGCAGCCCTGAGCAGCCCCTGCTCCCAGCAGCACCGACAGCCACGCACCGATGCGGTCCACGTCCGAAGTACGCGAGGCATAGCCCAGCGACGCCCGCACCGCCCCCGTTGGCTTGCCGTGCATGAGGTCGCGGTCGTCCCAGCACACGTGCCCCTCCGCGTGATTGGCCCGCATCTCTGCACGCAGCGCCGCCGAGGCGGCAGGTGGGGGTCGGCAAAGGGTGGGTGGGCACCGGGTATCATCAGGTTCTCGCGGAGGCACGGTGGTTGAAGGAGGCATGCGAGCATGCGCATCACAACCACCACCCCCACACCACCTCTTCATCGTTCCAGTGAGAGTGACTCATACAGATGATGTAGCCGCTCGCACTTTGGGAACCCACCCCCACACAAACCGACCCCAGACTCCCCCCACCACGGCTGGTGAGCCCGAGGGCCTGGGCGCAGGCGCCCGGGTTGCACATGCACCCAGTGCGCAGCCGGATGCCGCGCAGCGAGGCCAAGCGCTCCACCTCACGGTACCCCATGTGGCCCCCGTCGCCCCGCAGCATGCTGAAGGTCACGGTGGGGCCCTGGCTGGTACGCACGGGCAGCGCGGTGTCGGCGGTCGTCGGGGTTTGGGCGGCGTCCCGTGTCGGGGCCTCGGGTGCATGGTCGCCCGCCAGTGCCAGCAGCGAGCCGCCGGGCCAGCAGCCGTGCAGGAGGCAGGCCGGGCGGCCAGAGGCGTGGCGCAGGGCGGCCAGCCTGGTCGCCAGGGCGCGCGCCAGGGCGCCGGCGTGGACCCCCACGCTACGCCAGCCCCCCATGCGTTCGATGGCGTCGAAGCCGGCCAGCGCCGGCTGGAAGGCAAGGAAGGGGAGCGTCCCGTCCTCGAACCCGGCGGCGCCGGGCCGCAGACTGTGAGGTTGTGTTTTGTTGGGGTTGGGCGGGGGGGTGGGTGGGAGACAGGGGGTTGCAATGGGGTGACCTTGAGGCAGGAGGATGAATCAGACTCGACGTAGTGCGTGCAAGTCCTGGGACTGTCGAGTTCCAATCATGATCAATGAGCGGCTCGGATCCGCGTGGATGCGATCCCGCCGGCTGACACCCCCCTCCCAACCAACCTGTGGAAGGGCGCATCGTGAGCGCTGGCCCCCACGGCCCCTCCCCCAAAGTAGGTCTTGCGTAGGAGAGGCAAGACGTCGTTCCTGACCAGCAGCGCGCCCAGACCTGCGGTGCCGTATGGAGAGGGAGGGTCCGATGATGAGGTTCCTCCGCCTCTTTGCCGGGTCACCACCTCCACCCACCCCTCCACTGGCCTTCCTGCACCCCTCACCGGTCGGGTACCCAAACAGCTTGTAGTAGGACAGGGCCACAAAGTCGGCGGGATGAGCGGCGAGGTCGGGGGGCCCCGTCCCAGCGCCCTTGGCGGCATCCAGCAGGACCCTCCAGGCGGGGTGCTCGCCGTCGGCCGCGCAGGCCTGCACCGCATTCACCAGCTCCAGCCCGTATCGGACTCCGTGGAAGTTGGACTCCATGGGGAAGGCGAAGAGGCTGGCGGGCCTGGGCGCCGCGCCGGCTGTGGCCGATGGGCAGGCGGGCAGGCTCACGCCGAGTCCGCCGGCCGAGCGCTCAAGGCGCACGGGCACGACCCGCGCGCCGCCTTCCCGCGCCAGCTCACGCACCCCCAGCACGCTGTTGTGGTTGTCGGTGAGGTGGCAGAACAGGGAGCTGTCCTGGTGCCAGGGGAAGGTCTCCCCGACCAGCTTCAGCGCGGCCGTGGCCCCCGAGGTCAGGATGCACGTGTACTGCCCAGGGCCAACGCCACACGCCTCCAGGGTGCGGCGGCGCAGGGCGTCCGCCCAGTCCGGCTGCCCGGGACCCCAGGACCCGGCGCTGTGGGGGTTGCCCGTCAGCTCGGCGGCCAGCGCCTGCAGGCTTCGCGGGAAGGGTATGGAGGGTCGGAAGGACGAGTCATGACTCCCAATGGCACAGCCTGCCACCAACACCCTCAAAGTACGTCTCGTGCGGCGCCTTGAACCCGGCGACAGCAGGGGACGTCTTCAACAGACTAGACAAGCGCCTATACATGCCATCACACCCTGTAGTTGCCCGTCTGCCACCTGGGTGGAGAGCTGCAGCGCCACCGAGGAGAGGGGGGGGCACCCGCCATAGTCGGCGTACACCACATCCCGCAGGCTGGGAAACTCAGCGTCGATGAGGGACTGGGAGCCTGGCGCATACTTGGCTAGAACATCGGGTGACGAGGCTGCTTGGAGGCGGAGGGGCTTCGGCTTGGGGCTCGAGTGGCCGTCTGGCCAGTCGTGTGAGAGATCATGAGCGTCCTTGCCGCGGGTGCGGGCGCGCCACTTCTCGAACGCGATCCCTGTATGCGATGCGCACTGGTGGGTGATCATGATCATGGCGCCCGAGTGGGCTCATCGCCCCTGCGTCACGGTCGAGCCCGGGAAGGCTGGACCGGAAAACCCTTGCAGGAAACCCTACCCAGGCCCAGGACCTCGCTCCCCACCCACATGCGTCCACACCCACCTGTGAATACGGCCACAAGCAGACACAGCACAAATTTTGGCAGGTCTGGCTCCAGGCATGGCGTCGTCGTGGATGCGAATGCCTGCAGGGGTGTGGCGAAGTGCATGGGGATGGCGTGACCCATCCCCTCACCGATCCCGTACCTTTGTACTCATGCTGTAAAATAGGCTACATGGTACAAGTATAATCTTCCAGGTTTGAACTTTAACAATCAGAGGGACAGTATGGTGAGCAAAGGTGTGAAGGCAGAGATTTTTACGTAATGTCACACCGACATGAGAAGAGGCCACCCCCACCCCGCCCTCCCGCAATCTCGGCTGAGGATGCAGAAAAGGGCCCCCGACCCGTGCATCCCCCGAACCACAAGGGAATGGCTGTACTCCCTCTACACTCCTGCACCGCATCAATACGAGTGCAGGCCGGGAATCCCAGTTTGCCGGGTGATATCTCATGCCTCGCTAGCTCCCACTCCTCGAGACTCTTAGCGCCTGACCCCCGATTCTTGGGGGCCAGATGGGGTGGGAGGACACATCCCTGTTCCTTGAACCCCCCGTACAGTTTGACGCGTATCGGCCCAGCTACCACCTCCAGCCCTACGCGGGGTGGCTGAACGATCCCAATGGCCCGGTGAGCCGGTGACTGCGGGATGCTACAGCACCTCGGGCCGAGCAATCGGGCATAAGAAACTTGCTCAGAAGCTGTAATCCATGCCGACTCACCCATCTCCCAACCCTCGCGCGTAGGTCTTCTACAAAGGCCGCTACCACATGTATGGTGCCGGGGTGGCATGGGGGGGCTTTGGGCTTGCTTGCATACTGCCCATAGGGCCTTGGGCGCGCCTCTATGACCACTCACCCCAATAGCAAATTTTCCAACCCACTCAGGTTCTACCAGCACCTGCCAGAGGCGTGCGAGTGGGATTTTGGCATCGTGAGTTTCCGTGTCGGAGGGTGCAGAGCGCCGAGGCATGTGGCGGCGGCGCCATCATGGAGCAGGCACATACACCTGTCCCACCTCCCCCCCCTCCCCCCTTCCACCCAAACCCTGCAGGTGTGGGGCCACAGCGTGAGCGAGGACCTCATCCACTGGCGCCAGCTGCCGCCCGCGCTGGTGCCCACGCCCGGCGGCCTCGACGCCGACGGCTGCTTCTCCGGCTGCTGCGTCCTGGACCCGGCCTCCGGCCTCCCCGCCCTGCTCTACACCGGCGTGCGCCTGCGCTCAAATGCTGCCTCAGGCCCGCCCCCACCCCCCGAGCACGACCTGGGCCTGGTGTGGATTGAATCCCAGATCGTGGCGGTGCCGGCCGGCCCCGCCGATGACCTGCTGGTGGAGTGGGTGAAGCATGAGCGCCCCTTCCTGGACCTGCCGCCCAACCACGTGCAGCTGACTGGGTGGCGGGACCCCTTCATCTACACCGCCAACACCGCCGGCGTCCCGGGTGGGTGGGTGGGGGTGTTTTCTGAGGGAAGGGTTGGGGGTGCTTTCTGAGGGAAGGGGCGATACCGAGAAGCTTTGGTGTGAAGAAGTGAGAAGGGGTGAGGGGGTCCCAGGAAGGCCCAGACGCATTGGCCCCCCCCGCTGAATATTCTTCCTCAGCACTGCAGACTGGGGGCACACTGCATGCAGCCCAGCCCAGCCCGCCGGCACACTGCGCTGTGCCCATACACCAGAGCGGCGCCATGCAGGGGCCCCGATGCCTTCCCAGCCCCATGCTCGCCGCCCACCCCGCCGCAGGCACCGGATTCCGGGTGCAGGAGCATCGCATGCTGATCGGGTCCGGGATCAAGGGCCAGGGGGGCACCGCGCTCGTGTACTCCTCCCCCAACATCCACGGCGGTGAGGTGTCGGAGGGGGGTGGCGCGGAGGCGTGGGGCTGGCGGGGTCGAGTCGGCCCTCCCACGCCGGTCTCCCCTGCCTGGGAAGGCTGCGCCGCAACGCGATGGCCTCGCCAAGCAGCCTCCAGACATGGCACTGCCTGGGCGGGTCCATGGGCGCACGAGCTCGCCTGTTCTCGTCCAGGGAGGGGGTCCAGCCGGGCATGCAAGCCACCCTCGCATGTCCCTGCCGGCCACTCTGACCCAGTCCGCCTCGTTGACCCACCGACCCATCCATCCATCCGCAGACTGGCGTTTCGTCGGGGAGTTGTGCACCGGCTCCTCCCTGGACACCGGCTTCGTGTGGGAGTGCCCCCTCCTGGTCCCGCTCTTCCCCGTCCCCGGCAGCGCGGCGGCCGAGTCCGAGGCGGCGGCCGCCGCCGCGGAGGCCGCCGCCAGCGGCCTGCCCCTGCGCCCGCTCCCGCCCCACTGGCTGGTGGGCGAGGCCGACGTGCCCGCGCCGCAGCTCACGCCCTTTGGCTCGCAGCACGATCTGCTGGCGCGGGCCGGCCCGGGCAGGCGCGGGCGCGGGCGGCGCGGCGCGGCGCGGGGCGCCCACGCCTCTCCCCTCTCCCACGGCGTGCCCATCGCGCCGCGCCTGTCCGACGCCACGACGGAGGAGGGGGAGGAGGCGCGCACGCCGCGCGCCGACGGCAGCCTCTCCCGCGCCGGCAGCTTCCAGTTCAGCGCCGACGGCGGCTCGCACGCGCGCCTGCTGGACCTGGACCACGCGCCCACGCTCGAGTTCTGGCGCTCGCCCTCGCAGCGCGGCAGCGAGGCGGCGCTGCTGGGGGCTGTGGCGGCGGGGACCGCCGTCGCCGAGGGGGATGCCGCCGACGCCGAGGGGGATGCCGCCGACGCTGAGGGGGATGCCGCCGACGCCGAGGGGGATGCCGCCGCCGCCGAGGGGGATGCCGCCGACGCCGAAGGGGATGCCGCCACCGCTTCGGCGCCCAGCGCGCGCACCTCCTCCGACCTTGCACGGGACACCGATGATGGCGAGGACTGGGACGCGTCCTCGGAGCTGGCGGCGCTGGGCGCCGCGCGCCATGGCGCCGCCGCGCCCGCCGACTCGCGCCTGGCGGGGCTGGCCTTCGACGCCGCACTCCGGCAGGAAGGCGTGGCGGTGGGCGCGCGCCGTGCGCGGCGCCTGTCCCTGGACCGCGCCGCGACGCTGGAGGGCTGGGCGGCGGGGGCCGACCTGCCGCTGACGGTGCTGCCGGTCGGCCTGTCCGGCATGGATGCGCCGTCCGTGGGCGTCGCGGCCTCGCCGTCCGTGGGTGTCACGGCCTCGCCATCCCTGGCCGCGGGCCTGCCTCCGCTGTCTGTGCCTAAAGCCGCTTCCCCTGCGGACGAGGGACACGACAGGGTGGGCCCGTTGTCCGCGCACGTCTCCCCGCGCCCCGCCGCCCGCCCACCCATGCAGCAGGCGCAGCAGGCGCAGCCGCAGCAGGCGCAGCAGGCGCAGCCGCAGCCGCCGCAGGAGCCTGCCGGCCCCGCCGGGCCCGCAGACTCGCGCGGTCGCGCGCCGCTGGGGCTCAACCTCCCGCCCCAGCACCGCTTCCGGGAGCGTTCGGAGGACGTGTTTGCCAGCCGCTTCAGCTCCATGCCGGGCATTCGCCCCAAGCGCACGGCCTCGGTGGAGCAGCGCATTGGCCGTATCTCCTCCTCCTCTGACACGCGCGAGACGCCCATTGGGCCCGACTCCCGAGACCCCGCCCGCCAGTGGCACCTGTTCACCAGTGAGTTTGGGGACAGCGTGTAAATGTGTGTGTGTGTGTTTGAGGTGGGGGGGAAACCGGTCGGCGCGCGCGCGCAGTCCCTGCCGCCCCTCGCTCGCTCGGCACCCACTCTTCATCCACCATGAAGCACCCTGCCCGCCATGGCCTCCCTCCCTCCCGTGGATCGCGTCCCAACTTCCTGCACCCTTCCGCACCTCGCAAGCCAGCCCTGGAGAATGGGAGTCTCCTCGCCCGCCACACTGGACCGAGAGCGGGCATGCCCCCTCTTGTGGGGAGTTCCCACAGTACTCATGTGGAATGCTCTATCAGCAGCAGGTGAGCTTGACGCTCCGGTCACTGCCGGGGGGCGGTTCGGAACAGCGACCTCCCGTTCCGTAATCTCTGGTCACCTCCAAGACACTCCGTCACCGCCGTCGGGTTGACGAGGCTTGAGCGGTAGAGACTCCCAATTCACGAATTCTCCCTTGGGAGCATGTGGAGAGGTCAAGAGAATGCTTGACTTCGGCACGAGACACCCCTTCAGCGCGCTCTCGCGAATCTGATCTCTGGGCAGGCGAGCAGGCGCCAAGCCTCGGGCTGAGGTATCTTACCTGCCTGGGCATCATAACCGGCGCAGAAGCGCCCTCCCCGCGCTCCTCTCGGTAAATCCTCAAACTCATCGTAGTCGCAATGCAGCAGTTGAACTGCATCCATCCCGTGCGATCTGTGTGCAAGGTGGGGTTTGCCACAGCTCGACACAGCTCCCGCCCGTACTTTTCCTCAAGCCGCGACGCGCCCCCTAAAAAGTGGCACATTGCAGCACAGGCCTCGCAAGGTACATCCGAACCTGAGAACACCGGTTACTGGCAAAGCTGCTCAAGGCGCACTCGCACCACTCTCCGGTACCCACCTTGGTGGGGATTGTGCTTTTCCCTTTGTCTCATTCAGCCCCGTGCTCCTATCCCCGGGAGCTCCACCTGTGAGAAAGGAGGAGGAGGAAGCCAACAAAGCGCGCTGGCAGGAGAGCGGCGGGGGCCAGGGCAGCTCTGACGAGTGGCGGTGGACCCTGAATTGGGACTCCCTGCCTGGGCACCCCATCCTCATCGGCTCCTGCCCCCGCTCCCCCTCCGACATCGTGTGTGGGCTGGGTTGTGCAGTATGAGAAAGGGGGGGGACTCTGAATGGCCTGCGCTTGTGCCCTGGGTCCTCGGCGCGGCCCCAAGGCGAGTGGGCGGGCTGTACATGGTTTGACACTCCGCTGTTCGCCGCCTGGATCCACCCCCCCCCCCCCCCCCTCCCGCTCCCCTTCCTCTCTGCCCAGTCTCCCCCGACGCGCCCACCAACCCCGTCCTCTTCTGGATGGGGCACGTCAGCGCGGATGGGCTCAAGTTTGAGCTGGAGAGCGCGCGCGGCCCCTTCCGCCTGGACCTGGGCGACGTGCTCTATGCGCCCAACGTGCTGCAGGACCGGGAGGGGCGCTGGCTGCTCTGGGGCTGGCTGCAGGAGAAGCGGCGCGTCGGCTCCTACGACTACGCGGGCTGCTTGACGCTGCCGCGCGAGCTTCACGCCACGCCCGACGGCCGCCTGGTTCAGGCGCCTCTGCCGGAGGTGGGGCGCCTGCGCCAGGGCGGCGGCCACGCCGTGCGCGACGTGGTGCTGCCCCCCACCAAGGCCACGCCGCTGGAGGGGGTGGAGGGCGACTGCCTCGACATCGTGCTCACGTTGGAGAGGTGGGTGGGATTTTCTGGGGGGGGAGGGGCCTGGGTGGAGGCGGGTCAAGGGAGATGGGGGATGGGGGAGGTTAGGGGAAGGAAGGAATGAGAGAGGGAAAGGGCAGGAGGGGTGCGGGGGGGGGGGGGGTAAATCAGCAGGGTGCGTCCCACCCGCCCTTCAGTCTAGGGAGCCATGCTTGCGCTCTCCAGGCCATCGCTGACTATCAACAATCGCGCCCCCCCTACTCTTCACCACGCAGGGGTGGCGCGTACGCGGCGGGCCTGCTGTTCAAGTCGTACGAGGCCGGGGACGAAAACGGGGCTGCCTGCTCTACGACTGGGAGACGGGGCGGCTGGAGGTGGTGTTCGGCGTGCCCCCCCACTGGGCCACCACCCACCTGCCGGGCCTGGCGACGCAGGGCCCGACGCCCACCTCCGCGGCGGGCGGCGGCGCCGACCAGCGCTTCGCGCCGGCCTGGGAGCACGTCGACCCCGCCCTGCTGCTCACCACGCCGCGCCTGGGCTCGGCCAGCGGCGCCGCGACGCCCGGCTTCTTCTCGCCCGGGCGCGACGACGCCGGCGCGGGGGCCGATGCGCCGGAGCCGCGTGGCGGCGGCGGCCGGCTGGACAGCCCCGGCCCGCCGCTGGCGCGCTCCGCCTCCTCCCTGGGCGTGACCAACCTGGGGTCCCTGCGCCGCACCAGCAGCTACCTGCGCCTGGGCGCGCACCCCGGCGACGACGACGAAGACGCCGGCGCCGGCGCCGGCGGCGGGTCGCTGGCCGCGGGGCTGGAGGGCCTGCGAGGGCGCGATGCGCGCGGCCTGACGCGCGCCAGCGCCGACTGGGCGCTGCGCGACGCTGGCGGCG